>NC_088934.1:53975000-54240000 GCF_038396675.1 Hydra vulgaris
AAATTATATTGTTTTGTGCTGTATTTTTACAGCACAAAAAAATCTTTCTTGAAAATAAAACTTTTTTCGTTTTGGCTTTATCAAAACAATATTTTTTTATCGTTTTTCTTTCTTTTACATTGCATTGCTTACACTTTACCTTAAAGTATAGTAAAATAATCAAGATTTGTATCTTGAATTTTATTATTATTTAATATAATTTGCAGTATTATATGGCGTAGTATAACATAATTTGCAAAATAATACATTAAGTTATAAAGAATAATAAAATACAATCTTATGAATTATATTTTTAAATATATAGATATCTATATAAAAAAACATCTGTGAAAATTATTAGATAATCTGTAGTGCAATATTATATAGTATTATCTCTATAATACTATATAATATTATTATAGGGATATTATCCCCTTTCATGCACAACTTTTTTCAGGTGCCAAAGAAACATCCCCTACCAATTCATCAATTGTGAATTTTTTCCCATCTACCCGTATTCATATTTTCAAAAAATTCTCACTTCACCTTATTTTTATGATCTCCCTCTGCTTACTTTGCTCACTAGAGTTTTATGACTGAGTCAAATTTTTTTAAATTATGAATGTTAAAAATCCTTACTAAATTTGGGTCATTATTTTTTCTGTAAAAAATATCCATAGATTTAAATTGAACTAAAATTATACCTTTATCTCATTTTTGGTATTTGCACACAAATAGTACAGTCAAATTTCTATTTATTGAGTATAAAAAAAATTTAGAATATATGCTGATGCTCCACCTCCAAAGTATAAAGGTTGAAAGAGTCTGGAAGGCATTTGTTTAAAGCACATGAACCACGTCAATGTTCCTTTCTATTCATGCGTACGGTTTTTTATGCAGAACGATTGAAGGCATATGACAGAAAAATACACCATCAATTAGAAAACTGCTTTTCGCTGCCCATTTTTATTCCTGGATTATATATAAAATATAATATATTAAGGCAATGTGCAGTTGTGGACCAAGACTTTTTTGGGCTTCGGGCTGTTTCAAAGCAGGAGGCCTCTTTCTATAATAAATCAAAAAATTTATTTTTCAGAGTTTCTTCTAAATATATATTTGTTTATGAACAGAAACCTCCAAAACTGTGGGGCCCAGGGCTATAGCTCTGGCGATGTAATTCCATAAGGAAATATGCAAATGTTTTAAAAACTTTAGGAAGTTTATATAAATATACCTACTGAGCGCAATCCACACTTTTAGATAAGTAACAGATTTAGAAAAAGCGATTTTTAAAAGGTTATTAAAATTTTTTACCGACCACTGCTAATTATACCATTAAACTTTGGATGTTGGAATAAAACGTTGCATTAACTTACGACTCTATTGAACTAAAAACCCATATAACACCAACTTACAACAACTTTTATACTAAACTATATTTTTATAACAAATGCTAAACTACAGAGGCAGTTACAAGATTTGATCTAAAATAAATTCGAATAATACAAAAAAAAATTTACAAACAAACTTTACAATCTTATAGAGTTTTTCAATAAATAAAGGTAACTCGCAGGTAATACATTACATATAACTGAACCAATAAAAAAATACAACTCTTGGACGGTGCTTAAAACTAAATTTTAGCACCAACTATCAACTGTACAATTTAAATAAAATAAGGCTGATTAATAAGAAATATAAATAACTGACATCAAGCTTTAGGCAAAGTCAAACAGTGGTATTTTTTCTGGAAAAAGTATTGCTTATATTATAATTGACAACAAGCAAAATTATCTATATTTAATATTTAGCAAATTATTTATTTATTAGCAAATTATTTATTATTTAAAATAATATGATAATATATAAACCCATCACAACAGCAATATTACAAAACCATGCTAGCAGCTTGTACTTTACTAAGACAACATTTTTTTTTTAATAATACTATAAAAACGTATGCTTGTCTTAGTAAATTACAAACTGCTGGCATAGTTTTGTTATATTGTTGTTGTGATATATATGTATATCTTTTTTATATTGATATGTTATGATATATATGATATATTTTATATTTTATTAATATATAAAAAATATATATCTATATAATATATATCTATATATGTTTACATATACAAACATAACAGCAGCATTACCACAAAACTATGCTAGCAGTTTGTAATTCACTAAACCAAGCAGATGTTTTTATAATGTTACAAAAAGAGAAAAACAAAGTATTGTTTACTTTTTCCAAATTTATAAATCTGAAGATAAAGCAACAAGTTATCTTTACTGAAGATAACTGTTGCTTTGTTGCATAATATCATAAAGTAAATAAATCATTATAAACGGTTAATTGCTTAACAAGTTTATCCAATTTCGAGCTTTTGATGTTTTTTTCTGAACAGAAGTTTTGCTTAAGATAAATGTTGGTTTTCGTTATACAGAAAGCATAAAGAAATTTCATAAGATAACATCTTGCAAATTTCATTTAATAAAACTACATCGTTTTGCTCTAAAGCCACAAGTACACAAGCCACAAGTACACACTAAGTACACAAAAACAAATGTCAGACATCATAAATAGGGCACTATAAGGATTTTACACATCGTGACGTTAGAATAATAGGGTTCTATCTCCCTTTTGTTACGTTGAAAGAATTTAACAAAACTTGTTATACTCTCTTGAATCTTTAAAATTAAAAGTAAGAATTTGTTAAATTCGTTAAATTAAGGTCGAAATATCAAATTTGTTAAATTGATTGCTTACTACACACATTATTTATTATTTATTAAGTAATATAAATTGGTATAAGGCAAAATAGCATATCGGTAGATGAGAATTCTAAGGTTTTATCTCCTAATTTTCATCGTAAAAAAATTTAATTTTTTGTTTTTACTTATAATATTATTTTTGTATTCAAAATTATACAATTTTAGTAAAATATTATTATTATTATTTATATAATATTTAAAAACTCATGTTTTTGTTTTTTCATTGTTAACTTCAACCTTATTTAATAAAGTTAGAATTAACAATTAATTTGTAAACAAACAATTTTAAAAATTATAAAATTAATTATTTAAGATTAATTATAAAACATAAATAACATAAAAAACATATATTTTATCAATATAAACAGCAACAGCTTTAAAGTAATTAATTAAAAATCTAAAATTAAATTCTTTCAACATTGAAAAATGGAAAAACGTCACACTATATGCTAACTGCTAAACACATATGGCGCATAACTTATGTTATATGGCACCAAGAGAAATTGGTTAGTTGTTTTTAACAATACAGTCGAGTAACAATATTTTTGAGAATTATTTAACAAATGTAAAGGAAATTTGCTCCCATCCAAGGGATGTCATTATCAATGAGTTTTCACAATTTAAGGGGGCAGAAGTTGTCAAATTAACAGTCAAATTATTTAAAGAAATATTGGAACATTTGACATAGAGCAGTTCACGCTGCTAAATGTTATTCTAGACACTGAAGATCCCGTCAAAAAAATCTCAAAAAACGATATAATATAGAAACATGTCTTGATAATATTTATCTGATGTCGATTTCTTTAGCTGAAAATCAACTGCATAAAGACTTTAATAAATTGCTTACTAACTCCAAACAAGCTAGTCAACAAATGTATCAACCATCAGACATAAATATGGCAGTGATTTTAAATGAAGTTATTGACCGGTTAAAAGCACTACAATTAAAAAAAAATTTTTTATGGCAGATTTGTATTTATTACACGTAAAATACGACGAACTAGAAAAACAAATAACGAAATCGTGAAAAATCAATGTGCGTTACAATCTAACAACACAAGTAATTGTTAGCCTCATAAATCGCAAGAAAATAAAAAATCTATCGTTTCGAATTCAATAAAATATCATTCCTCAAATCAAAAAAATACACTGCAAGAAGTTCTTTTAAAGTAAAACTTAATTGTACTGAAAAAGGAATGGTACCTAAACCCGATGTTTGGGATAATAACATTATTGTTAATCCGTTTAGAATGCGGCGAGAAGCACTAACAATTAAAAAACTCATCAAAACACCGAAAATTATTTGCCGCAATTCTTACACCATTCTTCAGCATTCATGCGACAATCAAATTTTAAATCATAATGGGAGAAAAATAACTTAATTTAACTAACACAAATATAACACTTTGTGCATATAACTGTCAAAGCTTTAAATCGAATTCATATGATATTTCTAAGTTATTAAAGCCTTTCGATATTATTTTTATATCAAAGCACTGGCTTTTAAATATCGAGAGTTTTCTGTTAAATAACATTACGTTACTAACGCACAAAGTTTTTTTCATGCGGCAGAAAAATATACACACGGTAGACCATATGGAGGAAATGCTTTCATAGTACGAAAAAAAAAGTCGTTTTTTTTACATAATACATGAAGAATGAGAACGTTCTTGCTATTAAAGGCACACTTAACAATCGTAACTTAATTTTTATTGGAGTCTACCTTTCATCTTGTCGTAATAATAACGAATCATACGCAAAATATCCTTCTCAGTTACAAACAATTACTTCAATAATGAACAACTATAAGGATGAAGGAGAATGTATTCTCTTTGGAGACTTTCAATCATTTCCATATAAAATATATGATTCAGAACTTCGTAAAAACAAAACAAGGAACAATCTCTCAAAACACCTCACTATTTTTATTGAATCAAATCAGCTTGTTTTTGTATATATAATTAACGTAGCTGGGCCTACTTATACCTATCAACTTAAAACTCTTTCTAATTCTTCTTACATTGACCATATTGCATATTATAAACAGACAGAACTATGTTTTACGAATTGTCAGGTTATGCCTTAACCGTTTAACCTTAGTGATCACCTTCTGGTATCTACGAGTATTACGTGTGATAAGCCGGTACCTTTGAAGGTACCGGCTTATCACACGAAATAAATAGTATAATGCAAAAATATAATTCAATACAAAACATGCACGGAAGAATGAAAGGTTTATTGATTTTTATAATCTCAATCTATCTAAAGCATTTACCAGTTACGCATTTAAGGAAGAAAAGAAGCAGAAATTAAAAAAAATATGCTTCTATATCAAAAATGCTACTCTCTACTCTATTTTATAAGTATTCAAAACTTTGGTGGACACCGGAGCTTAAAAAAATAATCTCTCCTTTCACTTTAGACAATGATAATCTCTCCTTTCACTTTAGACAATGGCTAAAACCCGGTTATAATAAGTCAGTAGAATGTATAGTCTACAAAAGATATATAACTTCCGTAAAGCTATAAACCGGAACATAACAAATAAATTCACAAAAAAACTAAAAGTATAGAACACCTACGCAATACAAAACCTTAAAGGTTTTGGGGCAATTTTCGAAAAATCAAAAAAAATACTAACAATTGACTCTTAACAATTAATAACTTGCAAAAAAAAAACGAAATCGTAGAAGAATTTAGCCATCATTTCCAAAAACTACTTAATACGCCGCAATATACAAGTAACGAGCTCAATCCTCCCCAAACTCCACATTTAAGTAAAGAGTTAATTCAAAAGTCTGTAATCTCGACAGCTGATATTGAAAAATGTATTTTAAAGCTTAAAAATAATAAATCTAACGATTGCTATGAAATAAGTGCTGAACATCTTAAAAACTCTCACAGCAACAATCTTCTTATGTTACTTTCGTCGTTTTATAACAGTATGTTAACAAATGGAAAGGTTCCACAATGTTTATCAATCGCCACAACTATTCCATTAGTCAAGTCTTATAAAACATCACTGGAAAATCCAAATAACTATCAAGGAATCAGCATTTTATCAATTTTTGAAAAACTTCTTGAATATTTTATTATTCACATATGTCCAGATATAACAGAAAGTCATTCCCATCAATTCGATTTTAAAAAAAAAAGCTCTACCCTGCATGCAGAATTTCTTCTGAGTGAAACAATAAAGCACTACAAACATAATAACTCACCACTATATGTATGCAGTCTAGACGCCAACAAAGTGTTTGACAGTTGTAATTGGGAATTACTATTTTAGAAACTCTATTACCAGAAAAGAATCCCATTATCTATAGTTCATACAATCTCATCACTATATCCAACAGGTACTTCTAATATATCATATCTTAGATGTACATCAAAAAAATTTAGGCTGTCTGAGGAAGTGCGTCAAGGACTGTCGCCTCATCTCTACACTAAAAATCTTCTAGAGAATTTTTTCAGTATCAAAAGTTGTAACTTCAATAAATGGGGTAGACACAGGTGTCACTACGTATGCTGATAATATAGTTTTACAAAGTTCCACTATATCTTACTAACATTGTTCAAGAGAATGAAATATCAAACTTTGTTAAACTAAATACAGAAAAATCTGAATTTTTTATATCTGGAATAAGTTCGATTATAAATAATGTTATTTATATTAATGGTGCCCCTCATCAAGTCTCAAAGCAATCTAAAACATCTTGGTTTACTTTAGGTTAATAAGAACAAAAATATGATAGCAACACTCCAAAAAACAAATATAACTGAACGTGTAATGCAATTTTTATATGTTGCGAGAGCTCTTATAAGAAATAGACTTTGCTTTTGCCAACTTGCTACCATAATTCATTTATCTAATTCCTTAGCTGTTCCAACATTGTTATACGGATTAGAACTGTGTGGAAGCAACAATAAGTTTCTAAATAGCATTGATATAGTTGGACAACCTGTCTTTAAATCTTTCTTTAATATTTCAAAGCAAAGTAGAAATTACCAACATACTTATTTCAAAATAGACACTATGTCAGCCATACTTTTTTGCAACAAACTAAACCTATTTAGCAGGCTTCTAAACAATCCCATATGTTACCCGATTATACGGACTCAGATGCCGTTAATGAGCAATTAACAATTATTTGTGGGTGAGGTATTAACAATATGCAAGACAGTAAGTATAAACATGCTCCAATGTATGATTGAGGGTAAAAAAATTATAATTGCACGCCGTCAGTATTGGAGACCAATGTTGCTGTGATTTTAAAACAATCTTTCCAACATTGGTATTTAAAGGAACAAAGATTAATATTTAGAACTCTGATGAAGGAGAACATTCCAAGAACAATGCAAGAAAATACTTAAATTTTTTGTTGTTATTTATTTTTTTAATCTTTTTACCTATACTTTATGTAATTATTGGGTGTTTAAAAGAATTATTATTATACTTATGCAATTTATCGGTTTATTTATCTATTTTTATCAAGTTGCACAAATAATTTCCAGACTTTTTACCTAGATCCAGATCAGATTAGGCGCATTGACCACTTAGTTCCATACTACTTTAGGCATAATTTAACTTTCGTTAATTAAAATGATTAAATGTACACACCTCGTACCGAAATTAGACTAGGTAAAACTTATTTCGCCAAGTACATGAAAAAGCCATTTGTCTAATCATAGTTTGTAACACTCCCACGCTTATCGTAGTTAATTGCTTGTTAGCAACGCCGAAACCAGGAAATGCCGAAAAACCGAAACCAGCTTGTTAGCAACGCCAAAACCAATTAAAAATACCGACTTGTTAGCAACGCCGAAAACCGAAACCAGCTTGTTAGCAACGCCAAAACCAATTAAAAATGCCCGATGGAACTTTAAAATGTAAAGTAAATGATTGTATCTTAATTCATATATTAAAATATTTCTCCTTGGGCGGCCGCCTAATTTGCTGTACTCTAGATCCGCCCCTGATATACATTATATATATAATATTATATATATATTATTATGTATATAGTATTATATATATATATATATATATATATATATATATATATATATATATATATATATATATATATATATATATATATACGTGATAATATATATTATATATATAATATATATTATATATATAATATATATTATATATATATATAATATATATTATATGGAACCAGGAATAGGAATGATACAGAACTTTCCAAGGAAATCTGGAAACATAAAGACGCAGGTAAGATGCCTATAATTAAGTGGAACATAATTAAAAGATGCCAATCTTATAACCCATCTACAAAAAAGTGTAACCTTTGCATCAATGAAAAATATTTTATTATGACTTTTGGTAGTCGATTACTACTTAGCAAAAAAAGTGAATTGGTTTTTGCTTGAAGGCATAGGACAAATTTTTTACTAACTTTGATTCCGGCGATTAGCAAATACAGGATCACGTATACTTGACGTCAGATGCCGTTGCAATGCTAAACTGGTATTTTTTATAACGGTTTTTATTTTATATTTGATTAAAATGAAACATCTGGTATAGTATGTAAACTTATCCTCTTTCTTATAATAATATACAATATTTCTAGGGGTTATATATACCCTCGTTATTCAAGTAATATAAAAAACCGTTAAAAAAACAAACAAATAACAAAACTTCAATGCAATGTGTTCTTGCGTCTTAAAAAAGAAAAATAAGGTTTCCAAAACGACGATGTGACGTAATCACCGTGGTCTTCATTCAAACCGCCTTCACCCGGAGAACACTGGTGAAACTGTATTTCCAAAGACTCTCTCACTTTTATAAAAATACTTTTAGATTTGTGTTTGTCAAATTGTTATTTTTTACATGAAAACAACATACACACATTGGAAGATGCTGGTCCTATAGGTTTATCATTAATGGTAGTAATGGCAGAGAGTTTTCTACAACAATATGAAGAAAAAGCGTTACTACAGGCACAATATCTTACACCACCAATATGT
The DNA here is from genome assembly GCF_038396675.1 of Hydra vulgaris. Classification (NCBI taxonomy): domain Eukaryota; kingdom Metazoa; phylum Cnidaria; class Hydrozoa; order Anthoathecata; family Hydridae; genus Hydra; species Hydra vulgaris. The sequence continues at coordinate 53,983,755 of NC_088934.1, forward strand.
TTAAAATCATTTAAAAGGTATGTAGATGATATCCATTCCCGTTTTATAAATGAGGCAGAATCAGAACGTTTTCTCGACTTGTTAAATAATCAACACACAAATATCAAATATACAATTGAAAAAGAAAGTGATTCACACGCAATAAATTTTCTCGATCTCACAATAACAAATAACAAATCCGGAACATATCTTTTTAATATCTATCGCAAAGATGCAATTACTAATGTGCAAATAAAGCCGCATTCTTGTCACGATCCAAAAATAATTTATGGTGTATTTAAAGGTTTTATCCAAAGAGCTTTTGCATTATGCAGTAAAGAACACATAAATCATGAATTAAAGTTTCTAACAGAAATGTTTACAGAAAATGGTTATAACAAAAAAATACTTCAAAACATTGTAAATAATAATAATAATAATAATAATAATAATAATAATAATAGTATTGTATTTGCCGATTGAAAATAATTTACACTCGTAATTTATAAAAACAAATATTTACATGACTGGGGCTTGAAGAAGACAAAATTCATCTTATCATTATGTCAAAAAAATAAAAAACAATAAGCAAAATAATCAACAAAACAACAACAATAACATCAATAAACTAGAACCAAATTATATTTCTCTACCATGGGTACCAAAATTAAGTAATCAATTAAAACAGATATTTAAAAGTGTAGGCTATACTCCAGTTTTTAAATCACCAAAAAACCTTCAACAATTAATAACTCAAAAAAACAAGCCTCGACTTCCCAACAACTCTTACCCAGGAGTCTACAAACTGGAGTGTTCGTGTGGAAAGCTCTATGTAGGTGAAACAAAACTCAAGGTTTCAACTCGCATTTGCCAACATCAAAAACATACTTTTGAGGGAAAATGGAAAAATTCGGCCGTAGTGGGGCATTCCAGAAATTGCCATGGTGCCTTTGGCTGGAATAATACAACACTGTTAAAGTAGAGGAAGACTGTTTTAAGAGAAAAGTGAGAGAGTCCTTGGAAATACAGTTTCACCAGTGTTCTCCGGGTGAAGGCGGTTTGAATGAAGACCACGGTGATTACGTCACATCGTCGTTTTGGAAACCTTATTTTTCTTTTTTAAGACGCAAGAACACATTGCATTGAAGTTTTATTATTTGTTTGTTTTTTTAACGGTTTTTTATATTACTTGAATAACGAGGGTATATATAACCCCTAGAAATATTGTATATTATTATAAGAAAGAGGATAAGTTTACATACTATACCAGATGTTTCATTTTAATTAAATTTTATAAAGCTTATCTAAGATGTTAACTTTTAAAAATTATTTTATATTTGAATAATATGGCTGATGATTGCCGAATGGCAAGAAATATTAAGTTTCATTATGAAGTTGTATTTTTTCATTTAAATTATTTTAATATATATATATATATATATATATATATATATATATATATATATATATATATATATATATATATATATATATATATATACATAATATATATATTATATAGTATTAATTAATGATTGAATAATAGTCTGCAAAACCTTATGTTATAATGTAATGCACAAGATATGAGTACAATACTTAATCATTCACAAAAAAAAAAAGGTTTTTTAACTGATTCATTTTTAACAAGGCTGCACACAACCACAATTCATCCTCCTTCCTTACCAATTTGGCCTACTAACCTAGAGCCGGCTTTAAACCACAACCTCTTGCCTTTAAGAGAAAGAAAATCTTCGAAGAACCAGCCCAAATATTAAAACAGTATTCCATAAAGGGACAAATAAGAGATTTGTAGGGGTAGAGAAAGAAATCAGAAGTAAGTTAATGACAAGCACGACAAAGAGAAGAAACCTCCACAGATGCTAATTTTGCATATCAGTCTTTCACAGGAAGACGTGCGATTGCACATCTTTATATGACCAGGCAAATTACATTTTGCTTTGACGATTTGAACGCGGCTGTTTCAAAAAACATTTTAAAAACGCGCTGAGTGAAAAATATTCTGAATTCTACCTAATGTAAAATAAATTACATCAAAACTTTGAACTTTGATGTTTTTATATTAGCGAAACGCTTTTAAATATAGTAACAATTTACTGACAATGGTTTTTCTTAAAGTATAATTGGCAGTTGTATATATTTTTTTAACTTATAATATATATAATTGTTTAAGTGTGCATTTTTTATAATGTGATTAAAAATAACGTGATTAAAAATAAAAAATGTTTTGTTTTTATAAACGACGACATTCTACGACAACGAAAATCTTTTTGACGAATTTTAATATAAGAATAATTAATGTTAATACATTTGAAAAGATAAATAAAATTTCGTTGAAAAAAAAACAACAAATGTATTAGAAAGCCATTACAATCAAATAAGTTTAATCTTAAATGCTTTTATATTTTCGAAACACTTTTTAATGAAGTAACAAAACACTTCTAATGAGTTTTTATAAAAAGTATTAAAAACTGTTTTTTTTTTTTACTTGTATAATTATGTATCTTTTATGATAAATGTTTATCTTTAAACATATTGAAAAACAAAAAAGAAAGTACAAATGTTAAAACAAAGAATGAAGTGGTTTTTTAATGTGTAAATTAAATAGACTAAGAATTATAGTTTGATGAATTTTTTGTGGGTGTTTTTGCTTTAGTTAAGTATTTTTTTTATTTTCTCTTTCGTTAAGATTTTTTTTCTTTTTTAAAGTTTTTTTCTTTAGATAAGTTTAAGCATAGTCATAGATGTTAGTTTTATTGTTTCACATTGTTTCACATTGTTTCACATTGTTTCACATTGTTTCACATTGTTTCACATTGTTTCACATTGTTTCAAATTGTTTCACATTGTTTCACATTGTTTCACATTATTTCACATTGTTTCACATTGTTTCACATTGTTTCACATTGTTTCACATTGTTTCACATTGGATAAAGATATTTTGAGTATAGATGCTAGTTTTAAATAAACCACCTCTATTCTTAGAACTAACATATTTTTGGGTGTCATCTGAATCAATTTTGCATGCTGAAAATATTTCTATGCACTGTTTTTTATACTGCTCATCAGATTTTGAAAATTTGAACTTTGAGTACAGTTTTTGAACAACATAGCCTGACAAATATTGAATTATACTTAATTCTATATCAGAAAAAATATAAAATGACGAAACATTGCTATTAAAACAATTATTAAGTTTACTTCCTAAAAGATCTCGAAGTATGTGATTTCCAACTTCAGTAAGCAAAGTGTTGGTCAATAAAACATTTTCAAACTTTGATGGCAATAAATTTTCATAAAGAAGTCCATAAAATTGAGAATAAAATTTTTCTGCATCACCACTGCATTTTGCAATAAAAACCTGAAATTTTTCGAAAAGAGAAATTGAATCTTCAGAACTAAAACAAAAATTCTGCTTTGAAAATTTAATTCGAATTTCTTCAGGCAAGCATAAATCATTTGATAATTTATAAGCACATTCTTCAACAATTTTCTCAAGATCAAGATAACTAAATTGTATGGAGTCTTTTTCTTTACTTATTGAATTGATTTGTTCGTGTTTCAAAGTTTTATGTCTTTTCGGGCCATATTTCGTTTTATAAACTTTACAACGCAAGTCGCTAGAAAAATTGGATACAAAACAAACTTCAGATAATAAATTATCTAGATCTTGTTCAATTTCCATGATATTGTTGAAAATTCCATCAGTTTGAGCCATATACAGATCATCAGGTTGTGTTTTTACATGAAGTTCACTGCTCATTTTTAAAACTTGTGCAGGGTCGAAGGGCCGAATTTCAAAATTCAAGTTAAAACGGCAAGACAATAGAAACGACCCGTGCTTCCAGACTATCTATTTCTTATGACTATGGTTTAGATAAGTTTTTGTAACGCATTTTTAAATTTTGAAAATATGTCAAAAGCCGTGGTCATATTGTTAAAAGAAGTTATTTTTTGCGTGGTAATATAATTGCGTGCGATCGCACGTCTTCCTGTGAAAGACTGCATATAATTTGTACATATGGTTTCCTAGAAAGTTAATTAGTGAATAACAATCTAACAAGACGTAAAGAAAAGAACTCAGTGAGAGTTTCCATTCATCAATATAGCAATTTTAGCAATATTCCGGTAGCTTTTTGAAGTAAATAACTGAGCTTTTTTGGCTTTAAAATTCCCAAGTCAATGCAAGTCCCAAGCTGTTACAGGAAAGAAATCAGATTCAAGATCGGCTCCTTTTTCTAACCGATCAAAAAGAAAAGACTTTTTTTCAAGACAGCAGTCTAAAATTGAGTTGTTAGCAAACAGAGCTACTTCAGATGTAAAATTGTCAAGAAGATCGTTAATTTGGATAAAAAAAAATAAAGAACCAAGAATAAAACCTTTGGGTACCCAAAAGTTACTGGAAACAAAGAAGAGTGTCGGGCTTTAAAAATAACTTAAATACTGTGGTTAGAAAGAAACAATTTGATAATCTCATATATCTTTATTTGAAGCAAGCATATGGAGAAGACCAGCATGCTAAACTTTATCAAAAACTTTAGATATGTGATAAGTAATAGCCCAAGCCTCGCCGCCTCTATCTAAAACAGGATTGAATCTTTAAGTTACAGAAGCAAGTAAAAACCTTGATAATAATAGAGAGAAGAGTGATCAGACGATAGTTGGAGGGATCAGAGTGTTCTCAAGAGTTTTTAAAAATTGAAACCACAGATGTCACCAGTTAGAAAAGTAATGTGATCATAGAGTCCAAAGAAGAAGTCCAGTATAAACGATTTATAGAGATCATTGCACGGCCGGAACCAGCTAAAGGAGAACAAGGGTAAACTGAACGACATGCTAGAGTCACAAGAGGGACAAGACAAATTAAGAAGTAAAGATAAGTGGTTATGGTTGTCTGGAAAACGAGTCACAAAGTCATCTATCTGAATAAGACGTTGAAAAATACAGATGTAATTTAGGTTTAATCTAAACTCTGAGGTCAAGGAATTTTTCAGAGTTTTCGGAATATTATAATGGGCACATGAGTGCCATTGCTCAAAAGGTATTCTTAATTCAGTGGGTTAAACTCAAACGTTTCTTATAAAAAAAATAAAAAATAATTTACATTGATATCTAAAATGTTTGACTTCTAAAATATAACATCAAAGTGGTCTCAAAAAGTGATTAAAATTTATGTTCAAATTTGTTAAAATTAATAAAATCGGTAATAAGACCTTAACGAGTTCTTGGAGCACCTTAAAAATCAACTAAAAAGTAAAAATAAAAAGAATTAAAGGACCATTTTAGTTTTTTAGATTCCATTTGTGTTTTGAATTGGGTTTTTAACAACTGGAATAGGTTACCAGCAAACGTAGTAATTGCCAACTCAACTAACATTTTTAAAAGTCGATTTTTATATAACGATTTTGCTTGTTAAATTTTGATTTATGAATAAACAAATTCAAATTCATTTTGAATATAAGTGAAACCAATTTTTTTTCAAAATTGCTAGAGGAAATAATGTATAATAGGCTATATAATCATCTAACTGAGAACGACATGTTGCATTAAAAAAAAGGCCTACTTAAATACACGGCCGGAGATGTTGCTTACAATACCGAAAAATAGTAGGCTAGTTTTTACGATTTAATTATTATATATTAAATCAAGCAAATATATTTCAACAAAATATGTAACTTGAGAAAAATATATAAGCAAAAAAAAAAAAAAAAATACAGCTATAGAAAAACATAACTTATCAAAAAATAAAATAGTTTAAACAAAAAATGCAAAAGCAAAACTTAGTCCACCATAAATTATCTTTAAAAAAAGATGATAATGAAGCTATAGATAAGCAAATCAAAACAAAAATTAAATATACAGTCCAAACAAAAGTATATCTATAGCAAAAATAAGTTTGTTTTTAGTTGTGTCGATTTTTAAAGGCTTCTACTTCATCTTTTCAAATCTTTCCATTTTGAATTGAAAGTTCATTATTATAAAATATATTAATAACAGTTGTGTGAATATACTGTCTTCCTGTTTCTAAATGGTCAGAACACATAAAACAAATTTTTGAACAGTTTAAGTGCAGCTAGAGCTGAATTTTTCAACTTGTTGGAATATTTAGTTAATAACAATTCTTTAGTGATGTCTAATATGCAAAATAAGGAGCAAACATATTCTACCATGTTTTCACTAGGCTCAGTTAACCTTCCCTTTGATAGTATTTCCATATAAAGTGAAGATATTTTGTTAGTTTGAAGAAGATCTTAACACAAAGAACATTTAAATTTGGATTTAACTTTTTTTGTTATATACCCAGCAACATAAATAACAACTTCCTTTGAACTTTCACATAAATCAAACTCTTCTATTTCATTTTGTTATAAAAGTGAAGCTGTTTCTAGTGCTTTTGCATCACTATTTACCGGTACTTCATTATGAAACCATGTATTCAATGCCAGAGTTTCTTTAATTAGAGATTTTATACTAATTATTTTTTCAGAACTTTCAACTTCATGCAAACTAACCAGAAACCTACCACCACTCATCTGCCTGAGTTTCTCAAAATGTTTTTCAAGAGGATCAGTTTGAAATCTGCTGGTTAAAATGTAATCATATCCTTCTGAAGATCATCATGGACACACACAACGGACGAAACTCCATTATTTCTGGCCAACTCTGAGAAATTCCAGAAAAGCAAAGTAAAATTACACACAAAAAAAAAAAGGTAGAAATTTCTACCTTAGGGTAGGGTAAAATACTAAAACATATTTATCCAGACGAAGAGCAATGGCTTCAGCTATATGTTGTCCGGAAAACGGAAAAACTCCAATCACAAACATCTTTAACCGGAAGTCTTCACTTACATAGTGCAATGTACTGGCTTGGTATGCATCATTGTTTCTGCTTTGCCAGAGGTCAGTTGAGATTGCAAATCCAGCGGTCTTTTGCAACTCATCCTTTAGAATGTCATCCACACAGATTTTCACATTTTTGTACAACAACGGCAACCTAAGATTAAAATAAAAAATTAGTTTTTGTTGGTATTTCTTGTTACATATCAATTTGGTTTCTTACTAAGAAAACCAAAAAAAAGTTGATGTGGATTGGTCCTAAAAAAGTAGCTTTTTAAAAAATTTAGTTCTCTTGGAACTCCCATTGAATTGATTCCCCACCCCAAAATAAAATTTATTCATAACAATTAAAATTTTGCATACTTGAACCGGGAGTATGTTGTTGCAGCCTTCACATTTTTGGGTTCCAGTAGTGAACAAAATCTTTAAAAGCTTCATGTTCAACCAAAGAGAATGGCAAATACAAACGGGCCGAAAACTTGACAATTTCAATGTCTCCTCTAAGCTGTTCACGATCTTGTGGCTTGTATTTGACCCAATGCTTTAGATTTTGGACCTTTTCTGCTGATGATCCGGAAATTCTTCCTTGTTTAACTTTACTGCCCAACACTAATGGGGTCTTATCATCTCGGACCTGCTCATAAGCCTCGTCTTCATTGTAGGTCTAAAAATTAATATGAAACCTGTTAAAATACCTAATATTGAAACAATCATCAGCATTTATTGAAAGTTATTGATATTTATCGTTAAATCTTGTTAAATCTTGGTATTGTAATAGTAATAATAACTCACACATATGAAAATAAAAGTTAATATTTAAATTAAAAAAGTAAAAACGTTTCTAAACTTTATTGCACCTGTTCTAACTCATCAAAAGGAACATGGCGCTTTTTCTCCAGGGCTGCAAACTAAACAGAATGCTTCCTAGTCAAATGTGATCTCATGCTAGATGTGTTTCTGTCCGTCAACTTGCAAATTGCAAAACAATACTTGCATTTTGCAGTAACAAGTCGCTTTTCATCAGGTGTAGTACTGACCTCTTCATGAAAGTGATTCCAAATTTCGATCCTTGGCCTTGGCATTCTTCGAAATGTTGTTCAATTACAATTTTAATACTAATTCAAACTAAAATTTTAACATCTTTCCTTATAAAAAAAATTTTTTTTTAAGAGCCTTATAATGTATATCTTAGTAATTTAAAGAATATTCAAAAACTTTTTCCAGAGTGTTTTTAAAAACGTTTTTATTAAAATTAGCTAGTTTATTTCGGTTCAGTAGAACCGTAATTGAAACCGTAACCAAAACCAAAAAAAAGTTACAATTAAAAAAAGTAACCGCGAAAAGAAATAATACTATTTAATTGGTGGTTTTAATTTTGATTGTTTACAATATCACGTCAAATCAACATTAAAGAGTTTTACAATGACTTATTTAATAACGGAGCGTTTCTTTTAAACAGGAATCATTAAATGCGATATCTGGGGTGGCGTGTTATTCGTTTTGAACCCAAACGTTTCATTTGTTAATGACTGGTTTTCTTTCATTTTATTTAAATAAAAAAATGTTTTCCAGCAGATTCGCTTGATGAAGTTTTTTGTTTTTTTTATCAGCTGCAGTTTATAACTGGTTTTGTCTGGTATTGGTAAATTTTTTAACGAGTAGTTAAAATTAATTTTCTCCATGGTGTGGAATCTATGCAGTAAAGTGCTCAACTAATTAGCGTAAGGAGCAATATAAATAAGTAAGTTTAATTTTGCTGTGAGCATATATTCAGCAAGAGTGCTCGATGAATGATATCAGAGCTATATAATTGATTTTTTGACAAGATTAAATAAAAATAACTACATGATTTTTACTACTAAAAGTTATTATTATCAAATATATATATATATATATATATATATATATATATATATATATATATATATATATATATATATATATATATATATATATATATATATATATATATATATATAAGTTAAATACGTATAAAAAATATATATAAAAGCTATATATATATATATATATATATATATATATATATATATATATATATATATATATATATATATATATATATATATATATATATATATATATATATATATATATATAATTATAGATATTACATATGAAGGGTGCAAGGGAAAAACAGGGAATGTCAGTTTTTGAAAATATTGAGATTTTTTTATTAACATGTTGTACAAACTACTTTAAGTGTTAAATTTGATGCAAATAAATAAAAATTAATGGTTTAATTTAGTGATAAGAAAAGGAAAAAAATATATTACTATTATCAAAAATATATATATATATATTTGATAATAGTAACAATAATCTTCAAAAACTCCATAACTATGACATTTATTTACCTTTCAAATTTGTTTGAATAAATAAATATTTTAAAAAATAAAATAGATTTGTTTTTGAACTGGTTTATGGGATATAAGGCATTTAAACGATCAGAATGTAACATGATTTGATAAAAAGTACAGCATGTGAAAATATTTTAATATTTGATGATCGCTTAAACAATGATTTGAAAATAGTAACTAGATCCAATTGTCACGTGATTTCAATTAAAATTTACTACAATTGTTGTAACTAAAAAGTGATTTACCCACAAACGATTAAAACATCAATATAATTAGGAAATCATCATGACCCCATATATCAAGTTAAAACAACAAAATTATTTTCCACAAATGTTTCTTTTATATATACGAAATTTGTCATTTCTTAAATTAGGACTTTCTTAAAGCATAGGACTTTGTTAGGTCACACCACGGTATGTTTTTATTTAAAAAACTAAACAACCAAAACAACGTTTTCGCACGAATAATTCGCGCATAGTTATTTATTATTTGCAAGTGGACTTTGATTGCCTTTTGAATGACACTTTCTTCTGCCAACCATACACATTTATAATTTTTATAAAGATGAATTTCCAATGGTAATATTCTTGTCATAAAAAATGGGCACGTATACTTGTCGGCAGAACAGGAAATAATTGGAAATTTTGCCTCAAAAAAAGTGGATATATAGTAGGTATATCAGTCAATCTATGATTTGGACATGATAATAATATTTTTTGTGAAAGCATTATAAAATTACTATTTAACGACTTTCTAAGATTCTACCATTTTGACGGCTGGCGCCCTATCAAAACTTAGCGCTTGGTGCCAAAGCCCCCTCTGCCCCCCTTCCCAACCTCCGTAAATACTTCTCTGGGTTCAGATATACTTCCAATAGGACTGTAAACACTTCTAAGATAACATGAAAAACAAGTGGAACCAACAACATTTTATTTCAGTACAAATTTTTCTCACTTTAAAGTTTTTAGTGACAAAACAACATTAAAATGATTATTGTTTTTATTTTCTAAAAGAATAGTATGAGATGTTAGTTGGTCAAGTTTAGTGGAAGCTGGATACTTTAGCCATGTTAGTTTTTGTCCTGTGAATGACCACACCGCTCTATCAATCGCAATAAGATTTGCAGTACCAAGAATCTCTACATCTGTAGCCCATATACCACTGGTGAGATAACTTTCCACGTCATCACCTATATCCTGATAAGAGGCTGGAGCAAGGTTCTGTTGTCACAACCAGATTGCAAACACATACATGTTGACATTCAGAACCTGACAGCAAAAACGAAATTGCTCGAAAAAAACAATTTCCATCAGCTTTGCATGCATGCATGCATTTTCAAAAGTACATCATTTTCTTTTTCATCAATAAGATCTGGCATAACAAGTATTTTGAGAGCAAGTTTTTCAGCAGTTTTCTGGCTATCTTTGGAGGGATGTTTCATGAGGTTGAGGTGGCGTTGAAACTTATCTTTATCACCAAATTCTGAAGCTAATTCATATATTTTTGAATTACTTTCCTTTTCAATAAGTGGTTTAAGATGATGTAGAGAGTATTTTTTTTGCAATGTGTTATTCTCTTTACTGTTACTTAATAAGCATGTAGAATTTGGTAAAATATCAAGAATCTCATATGGACCCAGCCACGAGAAAGTCATTTTTGCACCTTTCCTACTATTTCTTTTAAGATTAAAATCAGGTGATCCTTATGACGTTACTAATTATAGGCAGATCTCAATTCTTACATTTTTTCCAAAAAATTTATAACAAACTTTGTATAATAGACTCTATTCTTTCTTAAGCAAAAATAATATTTTGTACAATAAACAATTTGGTTTTAAATCTGGTCATTCTACTGATCACGCAATCTTACATCTTGTACATGATATATTTAAAGGGTTTAATGAAAAAAAGTATATTTTAGGTGTTTTTATAGATCCAAGTAAAGCCTTTGGTACAGTTGATCATATAATTTTTTTATCCAAACTCAAAATCTGCGGTATAAGAAATTCAAACTTGGCTTGGTTTAAAAGTTACTTGTTTAACAGGAAACAATATATTTCATATGAAGGTGGAAAAATGGATAATATGACATGCGATGTTCCTAGGGTTCAATACTTAGGACCCCTCTTGTTTATAGTTTATATTAATGATATAAATAATTTTTCTAATATCTTAAAACAAATTTTATTTGCCGATGATACTAACTTGTTTTATTCCAATGAAGATAATAATATTTTATTTTTAACAGTAAACAAAGGACTTGATAAACTAAGCCATTAGTTTAAATCCAATAAACTATCCCTAAACATTAATAAAACTAAATACACATTATTCCAGCATGCTTTCAAAAAAAAAATATTTCATGGAAATTACCGAATCTTTTTATTGATAATAATTTAATAAAAAGTGAAATATCGTTAAAATTCTTGGGCGTAATTCTAAATGAAAATATTAATTGGAACGAACATATAAAGGTAATTGAGAATAAAATTCAAAAAAATATTGGTATACTGTATAAAGCTAAACAGTTTTTAAACCAATCTTGTTTGAAATACATATACTTTTCATTTATACATTGTTACCTAAACGATTCAAATATTGCTTGGTACAGCACCAACCTTACAAAAATAAATAAACTTCTCTGCAAACAAAGACATGCTATTAGGACTATTACAAATGAAGGTCGACTCTCCCATACAAAAATACTTTTTAGTAAACTCAATATATTAAATGTTTTCAAAATCTTCATCAAATTCTTATATTTATGTTTACACTTGATAAAAAAACGGCACCGCCTTTTTAGTCAATATTTAAAAAAATAAGTCATATATACAGCACAAGATTCTCAAAGAATAACTTTAGTCAATCCAAAACCTATTATTCAGCCACTAAATACTCAATTACAAATCGAGGACCTAAATTATGAAATACACTTTTAAATGATGATCTCTTCGCTTTTAATTTTAAATGAACACTCTCTTCGCTTAACTCTTCTACTAAACGACAATAAATTAAATTTCTTCTAAGGCGTTAAATGAGAGTACTCTTATAATTTGATTTATATAATTATGAATATATTTATTAATTTTATATATACACATATAAAAAAAAAAAGAATTCTATTGTAAATTTTTACACGATTTAATTTTATCATTTGTTTATTACCGAGGATGTAAAAAAGTTTATACTATATACTCTTGAAATCTTATGTAAAAAGTACCCCTGATTGTTTGGCATGTATTTATATGAGAGTGCATTCACTTTTCATCTTTTTGTTTTTGTTATCTGTATTTATTTTTTTTTAGTTTCTATTTTTCTTTCTTCCTTTATTTAAAATATAATTTTTAAAAAAAATTAGTTAATATTTAAAAGATTTTGTATTATCTTACACGGTTTTTAAAAGTTATGCTATGTATGGTATATATCACGGGGCTTAGTGATAAGACAACTATAGTCTTCTTTAACCTGTCTTGTAAAATTTTATTTATCTACTTAGTTATTGTAATTATTGTCAAACGGCGAAATATATATATATATATATATATATATATATATATATATATATATATATATATATATATATATATATATATATATAAAGATTTCTTAAAAGTACTTTCTAACCAACACAATACTTTGATACTGTTGCATGCTTTCTGTCATAGTCAATTTTTTGTTTCTTTTGTGAACAATATTGTTCATGACTTTTTATTCAATTCTTCTTTTTATTTCTAAAGCTTTTTGTAAAACCTCTTTATCATATACAGAATTATATTTATCATCATTGAATCTATGTATTTTACATCGATTGGAAGGCAGGGTTGTCGGTTATACACAAGGAAAAATGGTGACTATCCCACTGAATCATACACTTGAACACGTAGAGCAAAAAGGATTCCATTTAAAACTGACACCCAATTTTGAACATTTTCATTTAAGACCTTAATGACTGCTTTCTTAATTGTTTAGTCTCTCTACAAGACCATTGGCTTGTGAATGGTAAGCCGAGGTAACATGCTGCTTAGTACCTGTCATGTCATGCAATGGATACAGAGTTTACAAACTCCCGACCTTGGTCATTGATTTGTATTTTAAAACCACCATGTCTGCATATAACCTTATAGAGAAATGATGCTACCGATATTGCTGTTTTGTTGATTAGAGGTTCAGCTTCAGTCCATTTAGAAAAATAATCAATAAGAACAATCACAAACTTAAATCCATTCGTTTCAGGTAATTGAATTAAATCCACACCAACTTGCTTCATTACTTATTGTTCCACTTCAACAGGTCTTAAAGCGGGAGAGACTTTAAGATTTCTGTTGGAGGTTTTCTGACATCGCTCACATTGATTTATATGCTTTGTGATATCCCTCACTATTGAATGCCGAAAAAATATTGAAGATATTTGCTTTCTAACAGCATTAATGCCAAGGTGACTGGCTAATGTAACAGCTTTCTCTGAAGTTCCTAGAGCCTCATGAACTTTTTTAACTATGTTTAGTTGCTCTTCTCGATCTATTACCACAATCACCTACGAGAAACAAAAGTTTGTTTGTAGACATTTAAATAAAAACATAATTAGAACCAAAAAAATGTTTTAAATGTTAAAATTTTTTTGAAATTTTGAATTAGTTAAAAAGTTTTTCTCACTATGTCAATATTTTTTTTGCAATACATCAATTTGTTGACTATAATTGCAAAGTTTTTACATTGATTTTTAAAGTTTGCCTTTTTTCCTCACTCGTTTACATCTTCATGAAACTTTTTGTCATTCAAATATATCCTGATATCATGAAAGTTAATATTTTTGTACATCTTGAAAACGCCGAAAAAATAAACGCCAAAAACTGTATATTAAAAAAGTCAGTAAAATAATAACGATAACAGTAAAATTTTAAAGGCAGTAAATTAAAAACGCTACACCGGCCGTGTATTTAAGTAGGCCATGACTGCGAGCAATTTGGTTTAAAAAAAAAATTCCACTGAACATGTAGAAGTTGAATTTTCCAATAAAACATCTAACGCCTTTGAAAATGACTGCTTGAACTGATACATTAGAATTCATTAGTAGTTTCCATTGATCTGTCAAAAGCTTTTCATATGGTAAATCACAATATACTAACAAAAAAACTTGAAAACTGCGGAGTGAAAAATAAAAACTTACTTTGGTTCAAAGGGTACCTGACAAACCGAAAGCAATTAAATACTATATTTTATAACTTGCGGGGTTCCTCAGGGCTCTACTTTAGCACCACTCTTTTTTCTATTGTATATAAACGACTTATACTTAGCAACAAAAATTTTAGATCTAATTTTGTTTGCTGATGATTGCAATCTTTTTTGTTCTCATATATAGTGTTTTTGCAATCTTTTATTTTCTCATATAAAATGTGTTTTAATATCTCATAGAGATATTAAAACTTTTTTTAAAATAGTTAATAAACAGTTATGCAAAGTTAATGAATTGTTTGTAAGTAACAAACTTTCACTAAATGTTACTTTCACTTATGTTTTCCATAAAGTAAATAAATCAGAAGACATTCCTCTTAAACTACCAAATCTTATAATTAAGTAAATTTTCATCCAGTTTTAATTTTAAAAGTAAAACTGGATGAAAATTTACTGTGACATTTATTATAAGTAGTATTGAAACAACATTCTCAAAAAAAGGCTAAACATCCCAGAAAAAAATATACTTTGGTTTTATTCACAGTTATTTGTCTTACTGTAATATTGTGTGGGCTAGTACTGGCTATACAAATCTTAAGAAAATCTACACTAAACAAAAACATTCGTGCAGAATAGTGTTTAAAGCCTATAGAAATACTACTTGCGAACCACTTTTACGTGCGCTCGGTGCTTTAAATGTGTATAACCTCAACTTACACTAAGTTTTATTGTTTTAAAATATACTTACAGAGAATTGCATACCCTACACAATTGAACAACATGAGCAGAACTCTGCTTATTTAAATATGCTAAAATATTTCTAGAAATATAATAGGTACGCGGAAATAGCGATTTACGGAACCAAAATTTTTTGTGCTTAAATTCTGTGACTCGTTTTTTTGACGGTTTTTTTAGGTAGCCTAAGGCAAACGTATTTTTGTGGAATTTTTTGTTAGAAACATATACCCATCTAGTATATTTTTGAAAAGAAGAAGAGTTAAGCGTGTTTCTTATGTTATTTTTACGTACGGTTGTCATACCATTTTTTGAACATTTGGCTCATGATTTTTTTTGTTTTAAAATATTTATTGTATGTTGTTTCACTTAGATTGTTAGTAATTAAAAAAATGAACAATGTTAATGACTTGGCTAATCAAATAGGTAGTAAGTTCATATGTTTTTTCATAATAATTCTATTGTTTAGTACTTTTACAAGTGTATTTTTTTGTTATTCTTTTAAAAATCATTGACTAGATTAAACCTATTCAAGACTTTTTTTTTTAAATAATACCCTATTTTTGGTATTTACACCTTTATTTTATTTGTTATTTACACCAATACTTTTCTTTGTTCATTACAAAAATGTTTTATTGGATGTGTTTTGTTGGATTGTTGCCAAAAATTACACCTTTTTAACTGTTAGTTAAATAACTATTTTTTTATTATGTGTTTCTACTCTTATTCTGTAAAGTTATACTGTAAGTTTTCCCTTTTTTTATTTTATTTGATGACACCTTTTTTTTTCTTTTAGTTTCATCAAGATCTGCCAGTGGCAGTGCCACAGTGGGTAAGTAAAAAAATTTTTTTTTCAGCTCTGTATAGAGTTAATGCGAAAATTAAAGTTATTTTGGTTAATTTTTTTACCTTTAGCTTTGTCACTATCTGCTATAGTTGGTAAGTTTGAAAACTATTTTTTTTTTAAACAACCGTCTATAGATTTGTTGGCGAAAACTATGTATTTTTTGTTCTTTACATCTTTTTTAACCTTTAGCTTTATCTACATTGGGTACAGTTTGTATGTTAATCTTTTATCATTTACCTATTGTATAATACTTAGTCTTTTGATTATTGTTTAAATCATTACACAAATATTTCTAATGTTTCCTTCTTGATTAGATACAGTCTTTAAGTTTTATCAGTTTTTGAGATTTCGTAAAGCATAGAATAACATAGTTTTTGGTGTTATTCATAATAAAATAAACATGTTGTTGCTTTAAAAGTATTTTAATACAAAAGGCTTTTACTTTCTTTTAACATTTACTTGTTGTAGAATAATTTTTGTTATTGTTTAAATCATTTGTTCAACGACTGTGATTAGTAAATTTAAAAGCTATTACTTTTTAACTTGTGAAAGATTTATTGCCAATATCATTTTTTGGATAACATTCTTTTTGTTTTTAGTTCCATCTACATCTGATAGAGTTGATAAGTTTAAAAGTCAGTTCTTTTTCAGCAGTATATTTAATCTCATTTTCAACTTTTTTTGTTTGTTTGTTTATTGTATCGTTTCGTGGTTTAAGTTGCATCTACATCCTCCACAGTTGGTAAGTTTAAAAATTACTAACTTTTAATCTATGTATAGATGGTAAAATCTAAGTCTTTTTAGATAATTAATTAATTGTTTTTTTTTACTGTTAATTACACCTTTTTTACATTAAGCTTCATTGACACAGTTGGTAAATTTAAACGATATTTCTTTGTTCGCTGTGTATAGATCTAATGGCAATTTCTTTTTTTGTTGGTTACATCTTTTTTAACTTTAGTTTCATCTATATTACATTTGGTAAGTTTGGCAACAGTTGGTAAGTTTAAAAGCTTTTTATTCTCTGTTGTTCACATCATTTTTTAACTTTTAGTTCCTGCAGCACAATCTTTTCCAGGCAAATGTATAAATTGAAACATTTCTTTATGATTGTTCTTTGTTTTTGATAAACTTATTTATATTTTATAGAAATATTCTATTTTAAACAAACAAATTCTTAATAGAAGCTTTTAATTTTTTTTTTATATAAGGTCTGTATAAAATGTTTCATAAAGCTTTCAAATCTTAACTAATATAAATGCTTATGATTTCTTTGCATTTAGAGTTAACATATCAGGCCTATCTTACAGCAAGTTTTGTTGCTTGCAAACAAGTACCGCAAGTTTTGTGGCTTGCAAGCAAGTACAGAAAGTTTTTTGGCTTGAAAACAAATACCGCAAGTTTTGTGGCTTGCAAATAGCTACAGCAAGCTTTGTGGCGTACAATTTTTTTTGATAGACGGCTCCAACTTACCTTCACGTGGTGTCTATTGTTAAAAATGATTTATTTTAATTCAAAAATGGAATTCAAAACATAAATCATTCACTAAAAGCCAAGACTATATCTAATTACTTTTTTTATTTCAAAAGGCTTGCTGTTTTTGTGTGTGTGTTTTTTTTTTAGGTTGGAGTGGGTAGTCCCTTTACATGACAAAATGGATACTCTGATACATTTTGTAATGTGGTAAAATAATTTTTTATACTATTATATCTGTATTTAAAAAAGCATTTTTAAACATTTTTTGTTAAATTCGCATTATAATTAAATTAAATTCGCCTCCTTCCATTAAGGCAATTTATACACCACAAGTTACTATTTTTCCAAGTATCGAAATAAATTTTTTATTTTTTATACTAGAATTAATTATTTTAGTTAAGATTGAAATATTCAAAAAAATGAAATTTTGATTTGTGTTAAGGTGGTAGACTTCTAATAAAATTAGAAAAAATCAATTTTTCAAAAGTTACAACATTTTAAACAGTAACTATTGTAAAATCTAAAAATATGTAGATCTTCATATGTGCAAAATTTCATATGTGCAAAATTTTTTAGACCTGAAAACATATTTATTTTAGCAGGGTAGTTTTGCTTCCCATAGCAACGCTCATAGCAACGGCTATTTTAGGTAGAAAGCATGAATTGTTTACCACATCTTACAAATTTTTAACACTCACATCAGCAGCTGCTTCTTTGTTATTAGTTTTTTTATGTTGTAAATGACATAGTCTGAAAAATCAAAGTTGTTGATTAGGCTTATTACTAACATAAATGTAAAGTAATTGCTATCAAAATGGGTTCTGTAGATCAAAGAAATATATCTATATCCAAAAAACGTTAATGTTACAGATTACTTGAAAATACTATTGACTTGTCTTCTTCAATTTCAAATAATATTTCACCTCCAACGAATGTATCGTTGAATAAACCATCAGCTTCTGCTAAAAAGTTAAATCTGCCCTCTACTGATACTTCAAATATTCTTCAAGATAAAAATATAGAAAATCCAGAATGTTAAAGGAAAGGTTTTTCACATCAACTTGTTTTGTTTTGTACTGAAAAAAATTGTCAATGGGAGAATGAGTTTTTTACATCAAAACAAATCAAAAATCATAACGAAGGAAAAAAACAAGTCATGAAATCATTTGATATTAATATCAGAATGTACCGAAAAATTGGAAAAGGACATGCTGCTATGGAAACATTTTGCAACATAATTAACAGTCCACCACCAATGCGAAAAAAGCATACAATGTCATTGTCTATAAAATACATTTGTGTTCTACTAAAGTTGCCCAAGATTCAATGAAAAGAGCAGCTGAACATGTACAACGTACAAGTAAGTCTTCTATTGGTGACCCTGATATAAAAAATGTTACATTAAGCGTTGATGGAACTTGGCAAAAACGTGGTTTTTCTCCCCTCAATGGCGTTGTTATAGCTATAACATAAATTTTGTAAATAAATATAGTGTAATTTTACATTTTAAATCTTTGATGTTTTTCTATGAATCACTGCTCCTAAAATGAGCAAGGGTCCATCTTTAATTCAAATTTTCTTTTAAAACATTAATCAAACTACCTATCCTCAAAGTTTGAAGTAAATCTAATGTGCTCATATTAAGTTTAGGTTTCCTCAAACACCCGAGGTATTTTTGTGAATTTGAAAATTTGAAGCATTGTTACCCTGAGTTCGCATATATAAAATTTCCGGATCACATGGTAGTTTTATTTTATATTCTTTAGTGATTCGCAAATCTCAAAATGCCTAAAAAAAATATTATTTTTGATCATCTTCAGTCTTGGTATGGAGATGTAACTTTTAATTCACAGACAACATGCCTCAAACGATATGTTATTTTTTATATTACAAAAATACGTTTTCTCTTACTACCACAGCAAATATTATTAGTGAAACATTTAGTTGTCAAACAACAAAAAATCAAGTTAGACATTTAATAAACAACATTGTTATTAAATTCAAAAAAAACATCTCAAGGGATAAGTTAAAGTTTAAAAAAAATTTGTTGAGAAGTTTTCATTAGGACAATAGTTACCGAAGCTATTAATAACTTTTCATTAACATCTACTCCAGCCTTTGTTGAACTTTCTCAACCATCTAATTCTTCAGTAAATCCAAATGTTTCAGGGGTTGTGCCAATAGAATTTAAAGTTGAAGATCCAAGAGGAGCCTATGTGACACCAATAAAAGCTAAATTAAAACGTCGTCTTACTTTATTATCACAATCACGTAGTGATGAAAGAAAAATATATATGGTAGCAATTTTTAATTAACCAAGTATCTGCAAATTACATTTCTTCTTTAGTTCAAAGTTTTACCCAACATCTTGGTGTTACCATTAAAACTGTTCCTTGCCGCACTACTGTCGAACAAATGGTTAGGGAACTAGGTGTTATCGCTGACCTCGGAACAGCAGAAATTGCTTTATCTGAAAAGAATTTAACACTTGGATTTGATGGCACAACTCAGGAAGGTGTACATGCCAGCTGTATCCACCTTACTACTAAAACCGGTTGTCAAGTTGTAGCGCTAGATGAGTTAAGTGGTGGTCAATCCATAGGCAACCTATGCCTCTTTTCATTTGAAAGATTTTCAAGAACGTCGTCAAACTAATTGGCAACATATCTAATACAATTTCCGATCGAGCTGTTACAAACCATGCCACAATAAAAAAGTTAAGTCTGGCATGGAATAAAACCTTCAATGAGTTAAATTGTCATCTTCATCCACTAGAAACATTTTCCAGTAGCTGTAAATCTGAACTAAAAGTAATAGAAACAAAAAAAGAAAACTATTTGGTAGCGACTACATGGCCGGAAATATTGCTGTGCAACTTAATAAACTGTGCATTATTTTTATTAAAAGAAGAACTTCCTAAAGGTTTACGTCCTAGATACAGAGGAAATCGTTAGCATTTTTTTTTTCATATTTGTAGAATATTAATTCAACATTGTGACATTTTTAAAACATTTCTGAATACAGGTACTATTTCATGCGTTCGATTACAATCCAGTTTATCTACTGATTTTGCAAACAATATTGCTAAACGAGAACTTTGTGCTGCTGGATTTATAGGAAAACTTATAACTAGTCCTTGGATCAAAAAATTATATGTTTCAGCCGAATAAAGAATCTCTCATTTGGATAGTATTGTTATTATTAAAAAAATTATTGATACAATTGATCAATATTTAAAAAATCCATTAAAAATCTTTTCAAGATCACAAAATTTCTTTGATGAAGAGTTTGATAAAAAAGATCTTGTCTGGAAGACTCTTATTGAATTCTGCCCTAAAGATGACAATATGAAAAAAATGATTTCTGTTTGCTTGACTGCTATATCTGAAGCAATCAATAGGCAATATAAGAAATACTTTAGTATGAAGCCCACAGAACAAATGGAATTTGAAACTGAATCTGCAAGGCTGCACAATATGGATGTTATAGAAATGATGGGAATGTTTAGTGCAGCACAGAAATTTGCACCTAATGCAACTCTTTGTTACCTATCTTCAAGACTGCGTGCCAGAAAAAACAACGTTATCAACTATTTAAACGATCTTCCAAAACATGTTAAAGAGTGCGATGGAGTGTGCCATAAATTTTGCAACAAAAAAAAGAGAGATTAATTGATTAAAGATGTCTGAAGTGAATAAGGAGATGACACGCTAGGCAGAGCAAAAAAGACAAAAAAAAGATATAAGTGTTGAAACTTTTAAAAACGAGTTTCCAGACATTAGTGAAGCAAATTTTAATGATATTTTGGATGTCATGTCTGGAACTGCCATAGGCAGAAATATATGCCATATTTGGTATGAAGATGAAAAAAAGGTTATATACAATGGGAAAATTGAAAAAATAAAGAAAAAGATACAGGATACATATGTTGTTGATTATTGGAACAAGAAAGAAGATTACAATGATGCAACAGACTATGATATTTCAAAACTTCAACTTGCCTGTGATATTATACTTGGTGATCTCACGATGGCATGAACATCTTTAAACGGAACACTTTTATCCGTAAAATTTTAAAATAATAAAGTTTAATGTTAACTTTTATTATTTTGTTTTTACATATAAAACTTTATATTTAGTTTTAATTTTTTTAATTATACATTCAGTTTATATTTATAACTAAATATTTGTTTAATATACTCTAAGCTTTATTTTGATATATGATTATTTAGTTAAAAGATACAAATTTAGACGAACATACATTTTTTTGCAAAAAAAATTAAAAACTTTAGTCCAACTTTTCATAGCCTCTCCATATATAAAAAATCACAACTTAAAAATCTCACAACTTTTGAAATACTTGGCCTACAGAAATAGTTTTAATATTTTTAAAAAATTCAAAATCAGAGGCATATATTTATGTAAATGATATTGTTTTGTTTTAAAATTTCAAAATTTTCTTACATCTCTACAGGATATACTGACTGGGTAGAATCTCATATTTGCCCAATTAATCACAAGGGTAGTGCAGGTGCGATGGAAGCTTCTGGAACTTTACAAATATTTGGATAATCAACAGTTTTTAACAAACTGCGCTATACAAAATATTGAGGTGATGGTAACAGTAAGTCTTGCCAGGAAATTGTAACTAAGAATGTTTACCCAGGGTATAAAATTGAAAAAATTGAATGTATCAGCCATGTTCAAAAAAAGAGTTGGATCACGTTTATGCACTCTTGAAGCATCATACAAAGGAAAAATTTTAAATGATGGCAAAAGACTTACCAGAAAAGGAAGGATGGCCGATAAAGTTATAAATACATTACAAAATTATTATGGTATGAGCATACGACAAAACAAAGAAAACTTGTATGGCATAAAGAAAGCAATAGTTGGATTAATTCATCACTGTTCTCAGAGCAACAGTGATGAAAAGCGCCACAAGTATTGTCCTTGTACCAGCAGTTCATGGTGTAAATATCAAAGGGAAAAAATTAATAAAACTTTGACTTATAAAAACAGCATAAAAATTCCTGAAGCTGTCTGTGATATAACCAAACCTATTTTTTCACACAAAGATCTTGGTGTAGACATGTTATTAGAAAGATGTCTTGATGGTGAAACGCAGAACGCAAATGAATCACTCAATAATGTGATTTGGACAAAGGTCAATACCTTATACAACAGATGCAACACTAAGTTAAAACTAGTGTAAAGTTAATGGACAAAAAATCATCTGAAAAATTTAAAAACCAAAGAAAAAAGCTTAGAGCAACTAGGAAAGGCTTTGATGATAAATACATCTATGAAGATAATAACTCTACGAATAATCTGTCTATGAATCTATCTATAATACATCTATGAAGAGGAAACAGTGTATGAAAAAGAGAGTTTTCAACCTTTTATATGTCAATAACTTTGTATATTTAGTATTTAAAGTTTTATTTGTATTTTTCTCTGTTTTATGGTTTTGCATTTTCCGGCAAAGATTGCAGGAGTTGTGTTTGTCCAATTGACTTGAAATTACGTACAAATGTTCATTATAATGAGCTTTATGTCCTGAGATAAAAAAATTAAGAATGTAAATTTTTGAAAAACTGAATTTTTGGCCCATTATGTTAGAAATTTGACCTTAATTGAGATTAAAAAAAAATTGATTTTTTTTTTATCTCAGGAAATTAATCTACATAAAAGGAATAAAACTGCAAAAAATTACATCAAAATTTATTTTACTTTTTGAGATATCTTTGCCAAGATCTTTGCATGTTTTTGACCTAAAACCACCTGTTTTTACCTCAAAATTATTAGGAATAAATAAAAAAATTTAAAACTTTTCTTTTTACCTTCATTGTGTTTGAAGTAAAAAAATAAATCTGAATAATGTCGAATACGAAAATTATTTTTTTAGTAGTCTACCACCTTAAACCTTTCCCACAACTTGACCTTGAGATAGACCTGTAATATTTGCTAGTGATGTGGAATAAAATAATAACAACTTTTTGTATATAAATATTTATAAATAAAAGAAAAGAACACTCTTTTATGAAAAAAAGTGTGTTTTTGTTAGGTGTATGTGGTGGATTAGCACCCCTTCCGGATCCCTGGATGCACCCTTTACCTAGAATCTAGTTTGAAATTATAGCCCTTTTTTACATCTATCTTTTGATACAAAGTTATAGATGTTTGAATTAGAATTGGCAAAGTTATAACAATTTATGTGAAAATTTTTTTTTGAGTTTTATCAAAAAAAAATTTTTTAAGAGTTTTATTTTATATTTAAGAAATCCATATATCGAAAATTTGCTACTAAAAACGTCATAACTTTTGATAGAATTGTCTGATTTTCATTAATTTTTCACCTTTAAAATACTGTATTTGAGGGCTTTCTAATAAAATATAACATTCTAGTATTTGATTAATTTTAAAAAATCCGTCCTCGTACCTAATTATAATTACTTCTAAAATATAAATAGTATTCTCACTAGAAATAAATTATTGATAAATAATTTTATAAACCAAGCAATATTAGTAGTAGACGATACTTTGTCTGACTTTTTTTTCCCTGTGAACTTTGGGAAGTCAGACGAGAAAACTTTGGTTTTTGCGCTAATGCAATTTTTCATCTACCGGAACAAATATGTTCCTGCGGCTTTGCTTTGATCTTTGTGAAATATCGTAATGTTTTGGGGGGTTTTATTTTAAAAATGCGCTAAAATTTATTTTATTAAATTGTCAGTGATATTCAGAAGCTATATGACAAGCGAAAAAGATACCTTAGAGTTTTAAATAGTTTGTGAGTTATTTTGTACTAAATCTTTGAACCAAAAAATTTTACAAAATCTTTTTTGTTAGTCTTTTAGTTAAAACAGCTCTTGATTGTTTGCCAACCAACAGGCAGTGAAAAATCAATTGTGTTCCAATGTTTACCTTTTTTTACCTTCACTTTAAACTTGTTAGGACAAAGACAAGCACCTGATATTATTCGATATGAATATGTACTAAGATGTGCAGTAATAAAATTTTAATTGTTTCTCCACTTTTGAGTTTAATAAAAGATCAAAAAAACATTCTTAGTAAAAAGGGAATCAAAGTAGCTTCTATGAAGCATAATCAACAAAGAAAAAATGTAGATGATCAAACAGAGGTATTAATTATCATTATTATACATTTGTTTTGTTACCTAATAAAGTTTTCCATTTCTCTAGAAATGGTCTAGTTTTTGCTTGATAATTACCCTGAGAAATTATACACTTTTTTTTGAAATGTTGTTCATAAATTTTGGAATTTTGATTTGAATTTTCTGTAGAAAACACTTAAAATGTTTTTTAGTGAATGCAAAATAGTTAATCATTTATTAAGAAATTGTAATGCTAAATGCATTTAGCATTTATTATGATATTTCATTATTAATTCTAAATGCTTTAAGCATTTATCATGAAATATTATATTATTCTGATATTAATTTTAGACATGCCTTAAGTAAATTTTTGTGTTGAATTATGGAATTTTTGTTTATTGTTTAAAAGTATATATTGTTTTTTTTTATATGAATTACAATGAAGCAAATATTAAGTAGTAAAATTTTGTTTACCTGAAGCCATGGTAACAACTAATAGATCAATTGTCAATGACTCTGCCTTTAATCAGAAATTTGTTGCAATTGTAATTAATGAATGCCATTGGGCGTAAAAATTGGTAAGTGATTTTTTTATATAGATAAATTTGCAACGTAAAGTAAACATTAATATTTACAACTTTATTCTCAAACCTTATTGTAATACATAAAATTATTTTAAAAATAAAAATTTTTGCTCATTGAAAGAAAATAAATAGTTAAACTTATAGCACAATATAAGTAAAAGTGTGATTTACATGATTTTATTTATACCATATATTTATCTGTGATTATTATAGGGGATGTTCGAGTACACAATCAGATGCATTTTGGTCTCATTATAATAGACTCTTGAATTGTGATCATTTGTCCCTAAAAGAATTCCAGTATTGGCATTGACACCAACTGCATCTAAAATTACTGCTGACTTTGTTATTGATAACCTTTGTATGCATAGTTTGGTTATTATATCATCTACATCAGAAAAAAGAAATCTTTAATACTTATTACATATTGACTCAAGAGATCCAGAGAAATTTTTCTACCCAGTTGTTCGACATATTTTTTTGAATACTTATTCAGCTAAAAGAACTTTAGTCTTTTCTACAACTATGACTTATATAAGATTTATTGGTATTTTCACAAAGAGCTAGGAGAAAAATATAAAAGCTATCTTGATAGACAATATGGTTAATTTCATTCCAAAACAGATAATGATTTTAATGATGAAAAAAAAATAATACAAAGATCAAGCTTCAATTTGTTTGTTCGAAAATATTCTTTGATCAAGCTTCATTTGTTTGTTCGAAAATATTCTACAATCTGTTTTTTCTGCTGCTAGTGTAGATATCAATATTCTATGTGAGTTTTCTTAAGAATTTCACGACCTTTTGATATGGCATTTATATTTTTTTGTATTTTTGCTAATATTCTTTTTACACTTGTATAACATGTTTTACAAGTTCAATGATAGTTGTTTGAATATATTAGCTTTTCATTTATGATTTTTTCTATATTTAGGTCAGCCTCTGTTATTTTCCCCTTTTTATCCCATAAAAAAATTTTCATAGAACCATTATCATAGGTTGAATACTTTTGTGTGATATCATGAAGATATAAAATCCACACGTTTAATGAACTAGGACCTCAGAAGGTTGTGACCTTTTTTTTGAAATGGTAAAATGTTTTTTTAAGTTTTCTCGTCTGACTTCCCAAAGTTTACGGGAAAAAAAATCAGACGAATTATCGTCTGTATTAGTAGATACTTATAAAATATGTATAATATGTGCAAAAACTAGTTGAGAGTATCTACAATGTTTTTGTATTTAAAATTTGTCTACAACTAATATAATATAAAGCCATATTATAAAATGCCGCATTTTTATTTTTAAATGGAGATTTGACGTTTGCGAAACGTTCTTAGCCGACCTTGTTTTGATGTTGGCTTTTTAACCAATATCCAACCTAAAATAAAAGTAGGTCGACGTTGAACCAACGTTGGCGCGTTATCGGTATATTATCGTTATCGGTATATTATAGATGTCTTTACTAACATTGTTTGAAATAAATTTATATAATGTTCTAAGTCTTATGTATAATAGTAAAATGCAAAAAACTCCTTCAATTTTCTATAGTCTTTATAAACAAAAGCCAGAGTATAAATACCTGTTGCGCACAAATAGTACCCTTTTAGAGCTTTCATGCAAAACTAAGCTTGAGCAATTTAAAATTACTTATCGTGCACCTCATATCTGGAATAAGTTTTTATTACTTAATCAAAATTTTATTAACCTTGAAAACTTAAATGGCTTTAAAAAAACTATTAAAAAGAGTATTTTAAAGTATAAAAATTTAATTACTGATTTTTTCTAAATTTGTTCACTGCTACCTTCTTATATAAACTCCTATTTTTTAATATACTTTAGTATATTTTTCAAACATTGCCTTAGCAATAAACGTGGTAATATTAAGAAAAAGTAACGATATATGTTTGTATAATTGTTATCTTACATTTTAATACAATTATAATGTAACAACTTAACGTAAAAATTTTGTAAATATTTTTATTTTTCTATACGTATATATATATATATATATATATATATATATATATATATATATATATATATATATATATATATATATATATATATATAAGTTTTTAAGTACGTATATATATATATATATATATATATATATATATATATATATAACGTATAGAAAAATAGAAACATTTACAAAATTTTTACGTTAAATTGTTACATTATAATTGTATTAAAATGTAAGATAACAATTATACGAACATATATCGTTACTTTTTATTAATATTGTCATACACACACACACACACACACACACACACACACACACACACACACACACACACACACACACACACACACACACACACATATATATATATATATATATATATATATATATATATATATATATATATATATATATATATATATATATATATATATATATATATATATATATAGGTATTTTATTAAATCTCTTGAAAAACATGAATATCTTTATTACAAGCATTCAAGATGCACAAATCTTCTAAATATTTACCACGATTGTTTAAAACAAGAACCACTCTATATACCAAGAAAGTTTAGAAGCGATAACTTTCATTTCAATTCACCTGAAGAAGAAAATGCTATTAAAAAATTTGATTTGCAGCGCCTCAAATCAGAATGTGAAATTCTATCAATACGAAGAGATAATTTTTTAACATCATTAAATAACGTAAATGCTGAAGTGACAAACTTTATAAATAGTAATACAAAAAATGAAGCTCTAAAAGAAAAACTGATACTCAGATATGAAGAATGTAGACTTGAAGACAAAGGCCGAATTGATAGAAAATGGTTAAAAAAAACATTTTCTACAAACTCTCCTTTCCAGAAAGATCGACTAAATATTAACTCGAAAAATTCGAAAAGTCTTGATGAAAAAGAAAAGAAAAAACATCATAAGAGTTTTTCCTCAATTGATTTTATTGATGAAAACAACACATCAGAAATTCTGTCTTCAAAAAACTGGATAAATGCAGTTCCGAAAAAATACAACCTAAGGTCATCAACTTATCCACCAAATACCTGACCACTGCCCAAATAAAAATTCTATCAAAAAGACCTAAATTCTGCCCAACAACTAAAGGAAATTATTTACATATTAACTCTGATATTAGACAATTTACAAGAAAACTTAGATTAAAAGAAAAATTCTACGAACTGCAAAATAATGATATTAGTATAATAAAAAAGAAATCTAAATATAATGTTAAAACAAATATATCTGAACTTAATGAAATAATATCGAAAATTGAGCAAGTGAATCCTGTCAAACTTCAATCAGTTGATAACATTTCACTGCAGGAAAGGATAGCACTTAAAGAACTTAAAGAAATGAAAGACATTGTTATCAAAAAAGCAGATAAAGGTAACACTCTTATTGTAATAGACTCAACATACTATAAAGATAAACTTGTAAATCAAGATCATCTATCTTCTTTAAATACTTATGAAAAAACAAATTTTGACTCAGATATAAGAGTTTTCAAAAATCTTTCAAAAATGATTGCTAAACATAAATGTCTAACACAAAACGAAATAGACTACATTACAAATTTTGAATGGAAATCTAGTACTTTTTACGTTATTCCAAAAATTCATAAATGCAATGAAATAATTAAAAAGGTTCAAGAATCTAGTTCTCCGTTTATAGAAATGAAACCTCCAAAAGATTTAAAAGCTCGACCTATTATTGCTGGAATAGACTCACCAACATCACACTTAAGCCAATTTCTTCATATAATATTATCTCCGATTGTAAAAAAAAAAAAACTTATATAAAAGATGATTGGGATTTCTTAAGAAAAATCCCTAGAAATATTGATTCAGACAGTGTAATACTAACATGTGACATTGTCAATCTATACACAAGTATTCCACATAATCTAGGTCTTAAAGCATTACAATACTGGATTGAACAACAGAAAGATTTAATAGCAGATCGATTCACCTCCGATTTCCTCTTAGAATCGGCATCTTTCATTTTAGAAAACAATAATTTTATTTTTGACGACCACGTATACCATCAGATTACAGGTACAGCCATGGGTACAGACTTTGCCCTAGACTATGCATGTCTTACAATTGGATTTTTAGAAGAAACTTTGCTTTTTCCGAAAATCTCACCAAAATACTTTTCAAAAGAAGAAGTTAAAAATATTGAACTGTTTTATTTTAGATATGTTGATGATGGTTTTAACATATGGCCAAAAAATCTAGACATCGCCAAGTTTAAAAGTTCTCTAGAAGAACTACATAATTCAATTAATTTTACGATTGATTTAGGTACACAATACAATAAAAACGGAAATATCTACAATGTCATTAATTTTTTAGATGTATCGGTTATTCTTAAAAACAATAAACATATCAAAACAGATATATTTTACAAGGAAACAAATACCCACGACTATTTAAATTACAATAGTTTTCATGCTTTCCACATAAAAAAAAATATACCATATAACCTTGCTAAAAGAATAATTGTTTTTTCCTCGGATTATGCTACAGAAAAACTACGTTTAACGGAACTAAAATTATGGTTAAAAGAATGTCTTTACCCAGATAGTATTATAGAAAAAGCATTTCATAATGCCAAATTACAAGGACCAGCACCTTTAAAAAAATCCAAAGAAGTTTTTCCTCTGGTAACTACATTTTATAGCAATTTAAACTGCCAGCATATTTTAACAGAAACTAACCTTTTACTTAGTCTATCTACTAATGCAAGGGTAAAGGAGGTTTTTTCAAATATACATCCAGTAATAGCCTACAAACAACCACCAAATTTACTTAGACAACTAACTTCTTCAAAATTTCATTCTATTTCATCTATCAAAAAAACGGGTTTATTCAAATGTAAAGATATTCGTTGTAAAATTTGCCAACTATATTTACAAGAAGTTGATAAGTTTGAGACGTCTAATGGAACTATTTGGAATATTAAAAGTCGCATTACTTGTAATAGCAAAAATGTTATTTATTATTTAAAGTGTTTATCATGTAATGGTTTATCTACTTACACTGGAAAAACAAATAGTTTAAGAAACCGTACTAATGGTCATATTTCCAGTTGCAGAACAGGAAATTCTACAGACCAATTTGACAATCATGTATTTGAATGCCAGAGATTGCACAACAAAACTATAGAACCTTTTTTCCAACTCTTTGTTTTCCTTGAATTAAAAAGTGAAAAAAATTTGTTGTCATATGAAAGTCATTTACATAAACAAAAACATGACACATTTAATTGAGACTTCCTTTTTTAAAAAAATGTTACAATGGTAACTCATAGTTACAATATAGCAATTTAATTTTTCTATTATCTAACTTTCTACAGTAATATAAAAAAATTTGATAAAGCATTAACCATAGCACTACTGATGAAAATAGTGAAAGGCCTCTAGTGCTTTTTTATTATTTATATATTTATTTAAAAGAAATAAATCTTTTTTCAAATTTCAAAAATTCAATTATTGTTTTTTTTGCTTGGCATACCTTTTTCCATTATATTGTTTATTATCAATTTTGTAGTTATATATATATATATATATATATATATATATATATATATATATATATATATATATATATATATATATATATATATATATGTATGACAATGTAAAGCAATTCTTGATGATAAGACCTTTTGGTCTTCTGCAAGTTTCCCGCGTTCTTCTTACAGTTCGTATTACAGAAGTTTGTTTATTATTTATGTTTGTGATTTTTTATATTTATATGTATATACAATCTTAACGAATCTTTATTACGTAATCACGAAAATGTATACTATGGAACAAAAATAAATTAAAAATAAAATAAAATAAAATAAATAAAATAAAAATTATTCGATGTTTTTGACTTTATAACAACTTAGGGCCAACGTATTGATGTTATCTGGATTGTTTTGTGTAAAAATAGAATTTTATTATTTTTAACTTTTGAAAAACGGCTGCAGAATAAAAATCATATAATATTTTTTGACAGCTATAATTTTAATTAATTAATTAAGAATTATAATTAGGAATTGTTTATTTAAATGAACAACAATTTATTTAAATAAATTAAATCAGCTTTTTTTAAATTAAAACTGACACTTAGAACAATTCTAGCATCACGGTCATATCGTTCTAGCGCTGCTAATAAATTATAACTTGAACTTGACTGAGTATATTTCCGTTTGATTCAAAGTGCAATAAAGATCTGTTATAAATTCACATTTATGCAATATTCACTCTGAAGGTTTCCACAGTAAACCGCTTTAATTTTGCAATCGTTGTTGATTGAAAATTGGGAAAAACAGTAAAGTGGGAACAAAACTATATTAAAACAACAGTAAAAGTGGGAACATCTTTAAGGTGGTAGACCGCTAATAAAAAAAAATCTTTCAAAAATTACATTTTAGAAATTATTTTTTATATAAGTTGATTAAAATTTTTTTTTTTTTGATTAATAAATGAGAAATTTGGTCCTGAAAACCCCAAAATAGGGTTATTTCGTTGCGGTGAATATCTCAAAAACTATGTATGGTATCAACTTGAAATTTTTCAGACTTGCTTTTAATATAATGAAAAAGATACTGTACCAAAAAAAAAGAAAAACATTAAACAGTTTTTTTTTAAATGAAAAAAACACTTCGAAAACAAAAAAGGGGAATTTGTGACCATATTTGGACTTTAATATCTTTTTATCGAGTTATCATAATGCAATAAAAGTGGTAGGGACATCCATAATAACTAAAGGAACAACTCCTAAAAATATTATGAAAATCGGTTAAGAGAATCAAGAGATAATTACCGCAAAGTCGTGAGTTTTAAAGAACTGAGAAAAACACATTTAAACAAAAAAAAAACATTAAACACTTCAAATAAAAATATAAAAACACAAAAAAAAACCTATTGAAAATTATTATCTTATTATAAACGTATTGTGGAGTAAAACTAACGCAAAATTAAAATAAAATATGTTAAAAAAAAGTGATAATATTAATAAACAATATTATTATTAAAGTAGTATTTCAGTTAGAAAAAAAAAGTTTTTCTTTTGATTTGCGATTATAAAAATTATAAACTTAATTAAATATTTGTTTATAGTAAATAAATAAAAAGACTAAAATTCTCCTGCACGATAACATAAACTTTCTTTTTCCTCATCTTTGTCCCTTACGAATACTTCGTAACTGCTTTCGCCTGCTTTTTCCCTTTTCATTACATTTTTTTTCCATATTTCTAACTCTTTTCAAATCAGACGATGCCAAAAAACTTAAAGAATAATGCCCTGGTTTTAAATAATGTTTTTCAAAAACTCTATTGATACCATTAAGTTGATCATTAAAATTAATGATTGCAAAACAGCAACCTAAATATAATACATCAATTCCAACAAAAACATCTTTTTGACAACGTTTCCAAACTAAAGCATTTAAAGACTCGTTTTATAGTTTTACTAGGATAAAACTTTTGCTCCCATTGGCAAAATGCACATGAAAAAAATATATAGTGTGAAAAACCTTTTTTAAGTTTAGCATCATGGTTAAAATTAACATTTGCAGAACATTTTGGACAGCAGCCTATGGCAGTAATTATTTCTTCTAAAATGTTAGTGTTCATAAAAATATAGCAGTCATTGGACTGATCATCATTAGCAGAAAAATTATTTTTATTTACAAAATCATTATTTACAATATTGACAGAAGATTTACTACTGCAACAGGATGACAATATCTTCATTTTTTTGCAGAGCTACATTTGAATTGTAATTCTTCTAAATTAGATAGATTTTCTTTAGCTACAACGTTTGATGATTTATATTGGTTTCCTCTAAAGAGTCTACGTTTCTTGCTATACCTTATTTTATTTCTTTTATCTTTATTTCCTATTATTTTAGTTATTATTTAACCAAAGTATAGAAGACAGAAAATTAGCCAAAGAAAGTTGTGGTTGTTGTAAAGTAATTAGACATTTACTGAAGAAATCCGTTACAAACCATGTAATACACTGCACCAAAAGCATTTAATAATAAACAAAAGTAGTTTTAGAGTAGCAGTCACCAAATGAAGTTTTTTTGTATTAATTTTTATGGTATTTTGTGGGATAACTTCCTTTTTAGCTACATAGCAACAGAATAAACAATCTGTTGCTACGGACAAATTTATGAAAATGCCTAAACCGCATTATTAAAAACTGATTTTTAATAGGGTTAGCTTTATTTTTATACAAAACTAATATGAAATTCGTAATTTACGATAATTATATTACTTAAAAACTTTAAAATTGAAAAAAATGATTTTTTCAATTTTTATTAGTGGTCTACCACCTTAAAGAAGGAACAACAGTAAAAGTGGGAACTGTAAATTAAAACAACAATAAAAGTGGCAACAACAATGTTATATGTTTATTGCTTATTAAAGACAATTTAATCATATGAAACCATTTTTTTGTTTTTTAGAAAAAAACTTTCTGGACAACAAAAAATAGTTAATAAAAGTTAAACAAGACAATTAACATTTTTATAAATAAAAGGTTTTTACCGTGTGTTGACCTAAAAACAATAAAATTAATTTTATTTTTTATTTTAAATTTGTTCACTTAAAACCCGCTTTAGAGTATCAAAATAAATTTAGTTTACTTAAAACCTTCTTTAGAGTATCAAAATAATTTTTTTTACTTAAAACTCTCTTTAGAGTATCAAAATAGATTAAAAAAATTTACTTTCTTTAAAATTGAAGATATGTCTACCAGTCTAATTCAAAACAGATTAAAATTGTTTATCAGACTAATGAATTAGTTTTTCACTGATATTATTTCAAATATTTAATGACACAAAAGAAAACTTCCTTGTATTAACTCGTTTAAGTCAAACTTCAATGAAAAAGCTTGGCGGAAAAGTTAACATTTTTCTGCCAAGCTTAGTCATGTTGCACGCAGTGTAAAACATTTACCACTCTCGTACAGCAATTTGAGCAACGGTGGAAATTTTTTTTTATCTAAATTTTTATATTTTGAGTCTTTGTATAACTTATGAATTTTAGTTGATGTTATGAATTTTAGTTGAATGAATTTTAGTTGATGGCACAAGAGACGCTAGTGCCATCAACTAAAATTAATTTTAGTTGATGGCACTAGCAAAAAAGAAGCAACATTACGACGATGTGACAATGGTTAGAGGTTGGCTGCAAGAGCAGGTCCAACTATGTTTGCAATGCGTTTTTGCACCTTGTCTAAAAGAGAAAGGGCACCATTATAAGATCCGCCCCAGATATGGCAACAGTATTCCATACAAGGCTGTATTTGAGAATTATAGAGATAGAGAATAGAATCCGAAGTAAGAAAGTGATGAGCTCGATAAAGAGATGCAACCTTAGCAGATGCTAATTTTGCAACTGATTTGATATATGGTTTCCAAGAGAGATCGGAAGTAAGAGTTAATCCCAGAAGATGAAGAGTAGATGACTCATCGAGTACATCACCGTTCATAAATATAGGAAGATCTAAATTATTGCGATAACGATTGGCTGAAAAAAATTGAGTTTTATCTGTATTGAAGTTTAATAAGCCACTTCTGCTGTAGCAGAAGTGAGATCCTTTTCGAGCTCAAATGCCCCCTCCAAGCAATCAGAGAGTGTTGGTTTCTTATCATGACAAGAATAAATGGTAGCATAATCAGCAAACAATGCCACCTTAGATGTGAGAATATCTGGAAGATCGTTAATGTAAATTAAAAAGAGTATAGGGCTAAGGATAGAACCTTGAGGAACCACTGAAGTTACAGAATAAGAAGAAGAGTGCTGTCCACCAAGGACAACTTTTATTCTACGATTGGAAAGAAAGGATTCAATAATCTTAAAAATGCTGCCAGATACACCATAAGAAGACCAGCATGCCAAATTTTATCAAAAGCTTTTGAAATGTCAAGAGCAATGGCCTTAACCTCTCCACCTTCATCTAATGCACGATAAAAACTATCAATTATTACCGTTAGCAAACCAGCTGTAGAACAAGAAGATTGAAATCCATATTGATGGTTAGATAGTAAGTTATTAGATTCAAGATAAGAAATTAAGTGTTTGTTAATAAAAGATTCAAATACCTTGCTTATGATAGGAAGAAAACTAATGGGACTGTAGTTAGACAAATCGAATCAGTCTCAAAAATTTTTGGAAATAGGAATAACAGATGCCGCCTTCCAGCAGGCTAGAAAACAAGACTCTGATAAGCACTTGTTGAATAGTTTTGAGAGTACAGACGACAGCTCCGGAGAACACTTCTGCAAGACAATAACAGGTATATTGTCCGGACCACAAGCTGTAGAAGAGTATAGGCAGGAAATCAATTTAGATACAGAAGCTGGAGTAATACGAATGTCAAGCAATGTATCAACCTGTTTGTTGGCAAAATCAGGTAGAACGCAAATAGTGGAACCAAGAGATGATATTGATGAAAAGTTTTTAGCAAACAATTCAGCTTTGTCTTTAGGTGAGGTGACAAAGTCTGAACCATACAAGAGAAGTGGAATTAAAGACTTGCCCTTATTATTAATACTATTAAAGATTCTCCACAAGTCACGAGAGCCTAATTTTTAAGATGAGATACGAGATTTCATGACCTGAGAATAGCGGGTTTTGGCGTTAGACAAAACTTTTTGCAATGGTTTCTAGCAGTAATAAACAGACGTCTGTTTTCTGGAGAATTGTTTTGCTGATAGATATGGAAGTAACGGTTTCAATTGGCAATCGCAGCAGCACAGTGTGAAGAAAACCACGGAGGAGAGCGAGGCTTGACCTGGAATTGTTGAGAGGGAACAAAAGATTCCATACCAGTCTGAATCCACGAAGTTATGTAAGATGCGCATTTGTCGACAGGAAGACAAAAGATTTATACCCAAGGGCCATCACGAAGAAAATCCCGGATAGAATCCTAGTCAGCTTTACTGTAATTGTAAGAGGTACGATAATAGGGGGATTCAGGTGATGAAGAAGAATAAGATAATATTTTTAGAGAGATCAAACTGTGATCAGAAGCACCTAAGGGTGAATGTAGAGAAACTGAGCACTGACTAGGATCAGAACAAGACATAAGTCAAGTAGAGAAGGTAAATGATTCGGGTTGACAGAAAAGCGAGTCGGAAAGTTAACTATTTGAGTTAGGGATTGTGAAAGGTAAAAGTTGTGGGCTTTAATGCCTGCAGAATCACTGACACAGAGCCAGGCCATTCAGAGTGGTGAGCATTAAAGTCACTGACAACAACTATATTGGCTGATGGATAAAGAGAGAGGGCTTGGTCAATATGATTAGAAATAACATCAAAAAGATTGCAGTCTTAAGATGAAGGAGAGCAATATAGAACAAAGAGAAAGGCAATATAGTGAAGTGGTGCTAAACGAAAGCACATGAAAGAATAGTCTGTGGATTCAAACCTAGTTTTACGACAAATGGGTGAATTCTTACGAATGTAAATGCCCAGGCCAAACATGTGACTATTGGAGTCTTTACGAATTAAATGAAGATAACCATCAACACGAAGATTGCAAGATGAGATAGCTGAACTCAAATTAGTCTCACAAAAAGCAAGTAGGTCTGGTGAACTTTGCAAAAGATAAGACTCAACAGAAGAAAAGTTACTTCGAAGACCACGAATATTAGTGAATGATAGGTTTAGAGAACTAGGTGATGATGATGGTTTTTTGTGTTTTATAGTTTTTGGTACTTTATTCATTTTTAAATTAGATTGAAGAACTTGACTCATAGCACAGATAGTACTCAGAACACTGTTTAATAGCCAAAGCAATTGCCTCATTACTACTAATAAATCCTAAGCCGTAACAAAGGGCTCCAAATGTGGCCTCCGCAATGCTCATCAAAAGTACAAACTGGGACACCATCCATGCGCAACATAACACTGTTAATACTTTGATATTTTTCAGCTGTTGATGGAATCAGCCTCTCTGAGAGCTACCACAGAGTTCGGGAAACCTGACTACCAGCCGGCCTCAGAACCATAAAACTGAGTTTTAGAGCTGTATCCTCATAAGAAGATAATAGAATGAGTTGCCTAGTCATAAAAATAGATACAAAAGCAAAACCCATGCATTGAATCAAGAAGATTCAGCATTCATCATCCTAAACTGGAAACAATGTATTAAAAATACATCTGCGCCAGCCTAATAGATGAAGAAGGGGTGCGAGGCTGGTTAACAGATAGAATCTGTTTGTGCCCTAAGTTTTTGCCTAGGAGGCCTTCTACAAGACAGTAGCCGGATGCATTTAACATCTGCCCAAGATGAGTATTTTTATCAAGACACCATCTCTAGTCTTTACTCAACCAAGAACCCCAAAGCAGGGAGTGTTTTAAGTCGGAGTTGGCATCTCCTAGCCTTTGCCTAAAAAGACGTATCCTACGAGGCAGCAGGACATGAATTTAGAAGTTAATGGGGACACTATCCGTATAATTAAGCACTGCAGAAAAACTTTACTCTATTTTAATAAGGAAACGTGGAGGAAAAAAACCACAAAGGAATCTAAGGAAAAAAAAGATGATTCTTTATTACAAAAGCATCTATATTTCAAGAAAAAACTGATGTCTCGATTTTCTTTATCCTTTTTTTGAAGCTCTTGAAGCATAAGTTTTTCTTCTCCTCAAAACATCAATTATTATGTTGTACAATTAGAAATAATATATTTATTTTATTCTTTACTAAAAAAAAAGAATAATAAAGAATTATACTCTAGCTATATTTAAAATCAATAAACTAAAAAAGATAACATTAGCTTTCAATCTATATGTAACATTTTAGCACAGTAAACTGGTTTGCTTATATAGATTTTATGGAAAAATAAGCTAACTATCACTCAGTACTTTCTAAAACCTTTTTAGGATATTATTTCTCAAGCAATTTTATAAGAATCAATATACGATGTATATAAGGTATACAACACTTTGGTACCTTATTTAAAATAAGGTACAAAAGTGTATTGCGAAGGAGCAATACACTATAGTGCCTTGCTATAACTACACTATAATTTTCAATAAGTAAGCATTTATACAATACCTTTATATTTTGATTATTTTGACCACCTGAAATTCTTTTGCTATAAGACTTCACTATTTACAAGAATATATATATATATATATTCTTGTAATATATATTCGAATATAAATTATATATTAAGAATATAAATATATTTATATTTCTTTTTTTGGCGTGTTAACTTTAGGCACATTTTATCAAACTCGTCATTACTAGGCATATCAAAATCAATTGGCAAAAGAAAAATCATAAAAACTATACTGGTAAACAACTATACTGGTAAACTACTTTGTAGTTTAAGCACTTTTGAATTGCAATTTAAAAAATTTAACATAATAAAGGAAAAGCATTTAAAAGACAATAAATCTTTTATTTTGCTTTAAATCAGTTTTTTTGTTTTATTGCTAAGATTTGGTCTCAAAAAGTTAGAACATTATGAGTCCGAAAGGATGAAACAATATTGCCTTTTTTAAAGTTGTTTTATATATATATGTATATATTGGTATATATATATATATATATATATATATATATATATATATATATATATATATATATATATATATATATATATATATATATATATATATATATATATATATATATATATATATAGTATTGGACAAAACATTTGAAACCAACATCGAACAATGCTAAAAAGTGTTCCTAATTTTACATGTCTTAAAAACGAAACGAACTATACTACCACAGCAAACAGGTCAGGAGTCTGGAGTCATAGCATGCCATAACATGAGCAATCAGCTGACAGGTGAAAGCACACAGGCAGAATTTCGTTGACAAGTGCCATTTTTTTTTTTGCCAGACTTAAGAAAATTTCATTTTCTTAAGTCTGGTCCGTGTCAACGTGACGGAAGTTTTTTAACAATTAAAGGAAGTATCCAGAAGTTTCCAGAAGTTTCCAGAAGCATGCAGAAGCTTCCAGAAGTTTCCAGAAAAAGCATTTGGAAGCATCCAGTAGCATCCAGAAATATCCAGTAACATTCAGAAGCATCCAGACGCATCCAGAAGCTTCCAGAAGCATCGAAAAGAAGCATCTAGAATCTTCCAGAACAGGTTCACACAGGTTCATTTTACTATTTAAGAGACATGTAAATCGACATGTAATTCAGTCAGTATATGGAAGTCAATTAGTCAGTATTATCAAGACAGTTTATCGAAATGAGTTTTATCAAAGTGTTTTATCGAAGAACATCAATACAAGAAGTGAAATACAACAAGTGTTTCATTACATCAATACAGTCCACATCCAACCAAGACGTTGTGTTCTACAGAGCATTATTGTATCATCACAAGGTAAATGTAACACGGTAAGCCTTGAGAAGCGTGATTATTTATTTTTATTATTTTTATGACTTCAAGTGAAAAAATGGCTCCCGACAGTCTTGGATTGGAACTAAGAAAGAAAATTATTGGCGATTACGTAAG
The DNA here is from genome assembly GCF_038396675.1 of Hydra vulgaris. NCBI lineage: Eukaryota > Metazoa > Cnidaria > Hydrozoa > Anthoathecata > Hydridae > Hydra > Hydra vulgaris. Next base: position 54,023,375 of record NC_088934.1, read on the forward strand.
TGGAATGTCACAAAAAAGTATTTGTGATAAATATCGCGTGAAAAAATGGATCGTATCAAGACTATGTTCCAAATATCGTTCTACGGGGAAGTTGGAAGCAGATAACAAAGGTGGAAGACCGCGTTCTACCACTTCTAGAGAGGATTCTATGATCGTCAGATCCGTCAAGAAGGATCCCTGGATATCATCAGTCGAGATACAAAAGCAATTAGAGCTGCCTGTATCGGACCGAACAATCAGACGACGTGCTGTTGAAGCCGGATTGTTTTCTCGACGCCCTGCAAAGAAACCGCTGATTTCACTAAAAAACCGGAAAAAAAGACTCCTGTTTGCTACATCTCATATTGACTGGAATGTGAAGGAATGGCGAACTGTCCTGTTTAGTGATGAAAGTTCAACATCATTGGGAGCGATCGTCGACCGGTCGGAAAACGCCTCAATTTACGTTACTGCCATAAAACCGTGAATCATGGTGGAGGCAATGTAATGGTCTGGGGGTGTTTTTCTGCTAACGGTCTAGGTCCAATACATCGAAACGATGGAATAATGGACCGTTTTATATATAAAAATATCCTGAAAGATGTTATGTTACCTCATGCTGAATGGAATATGTCAATAAAATGGATTTTTTTAGCAAGACAACGATCCGAAACACACTGCAAAAGTAGTCAAGCAGTGATTTCAAGACAACCACCTATCGGTGATGGATTGGCCCGCCTCAATCTCCGGATCTCAACCCTATCGAGAACCTGTGGGAGATCGTCAACCGCAGAATTAATCGCGAAGGTGTTCGTAATAAGGATCAACTGTTTGAACAAATCCAAAAGGCCTGGGCAGCGATTGCACAAAGTTTCATTGATCACCTGATCGAATCTATGCCTCGAAGATGCAAGGCTGTGATCGACAACAAAGGATTCGCCACGAAATATTGATAGCGAAATACAGCTTGGTCAACATTTTGTCGAGTTGCACTTGTTTTGTCCATAAGAAAATCAACTTTTTTTAATACTTTTGATTAGTTTATTAATTTTCGTGTACAAATAATGAACTTTGTGATGAATAAAATTTGAAGAACTTTGTCTCTAAACAGTTACATAGTTATTTCTCTAAATTGAAAAAATGCAGCACTTTTATATATAGAAACTAAATTAGCATTATTTGGTTGCACTCGTTTTGTCCGATACTGTATATATATATATATATATATATATATATATATATATATATATATATATATATATATATATATATATATATATATATATATATATATATATATATATATATATATATATATATACACACACACACACACACACATTTAATTATATTCAAGTTAATATATATATATATATATATATATATATATATATATATATATATATATATATATATATATATATATATATACAGTATCGGACAAAACGAGTGCAACCAAATAATGCTAATTTAGTTTCTATATATAAAAGTGCTGCATTTTTTGAGAAAAATTAACGGACAAATAAACTTGTTACAAACCAATTAAAAATTATATTAGAAATTATGACAAAATAAACTTCCTAATATTAAAATACTAATAATAATAATAATAATAATAATATAGTAAGTTAGATAGATAAATTTATAATATAATGAGATGTTTGTTTATTTAAAGAAGGATTTTCCCATTTAATATGAAGTGCTTCTTTTATTTTTAATTTGTTAATGGTAGAGGCAGTATCTAAAGTCTGAAAACAATCATAATTAGTTTGTGTTTTACAATTAATGGATGAATTTAAATGTTTAAAAATATGCGATTGCTTGTCACTCGTAAGGTGCTCATTTATCCGTGTTGTCAAATGTAGGGAGGTTTCCCCAATATAACTGGCGTTACAGCCAGCACAAGAAAATTTGTAGACAACGTTAGATTTAAGCATCTTAGGAAGTGGATCTTTTATGCAAAAATTGTTTTTTAATTTATCGGTTGTGAATATAAATTTGATTATTACATTTTTACAATACTTTTTAATAATTTTATCAATTTTAGTTTTAGTGAAATTTGAGTAAAATCCAATAAATGGAAGCTTAAAATATCTTATATTAGTATTATCAACAGTATTTATAACAGGTGGATTAATTTTCTTTTCAACATATAATTTAATTTCAGTGTCGATAACTTTTTGCGGAAATTGATTATTTTTTAAAACTAAAGAAAGATTTTTTATATCCTTATCAAATCCAAACCACGTGTTGTTAATTTTATATGTTCGATCAATCAAGCAACGTATAAGACCAGTTTTGTAACATGAAGGGACAAAACTAAAGAGATTTTTTAAGATGCTTCCTAAGATGCTTAAATCTAACGTTGTCTACAAATTTTCTATTGTCTTCAGTTTTTAAATTTATTTACCAGAGTTTTAATTGTAAATTAAATCTTTTGAAAATGTAGTAAGACTAGGAAACATGTCAAGAATAAAAAGTATTGTGATTTTTATTAAAATTTTTACAAATTTATTGCTAATGCGATGTTATATATATATATATATATATATATATATATATATATATATATATATATATATATATATATATATATATATATATATATATATATATATATATATATATATCTACATATACATACACAAAAAAATTATTTTCAAGTTAAAAAGGTAAACTTAATTATCTGACAATATTTATAATAAAATTCTTATGAATTTAGTTTTCCAAGTTATACGTTATAAATATATTTATTAAACATAAAACTACTTGACTTAATCTTTTAATAAACATAAATTTGTTAAACTTAATATTGAGAATATTATTTTTTCCCTTCAGACTGAAAGTTTAATAGCACCAATTTACGGCTTATTTATTTGCAGACACAAAAAAACATTATTTTAAATGAATAAAATAAGAAATTTTTTAGAGTTAGCATAAAATTTCTGTCATCTTTTATACTTATACTATTAGTATTTCTAACAAATTGTCAAAATATGTAGACTACATAGTATACAACATTTTATCACAGTTGTTGATCACAGTATGTAGTTACTTCTACAAAATGACATTATAGACTAATTAGTTAATAACGTTTTAACAGAATGTGTTGTTATTTCTGCAAAGGAAAATAGTTAAACAAATACTTTTTATTAAACAATAACGAAAAAGAGTTCCACCTAGCTATTATAGATCAATTTTTTTTGTTAAAATTTGCGAAAAGATTTCCCAAAGTTTGTGACTAATGTCCCCCCAAATTATAACAGAAATTATACTATAATTAATGCTATATTTTATAGGGACATATATAATATAGAGACATATACATTTATATACACCATGTTTATCATATACACCATAACTTATTACCAATTTTAAAAAATCATATCACAAATTTTAACACAAAAAAATCAATATATGTGATATATTAAAGTTATGCCAGAGTTTAAGGTAGCTCCTACCTAACGTAACTTTTCTTGCTTAAATCAAAGTTAAATTAAATCAAAAGCTGAGCATTTTCTGAAGATGTTTTATGATTACCATAATTTAAGAATCGAACTTACAAAATATATATCGCAAATTTTGTGCTTCACAAGTGCGCAAGTTTTGTGCTTAGCAAGTGCGCAAGTTTTGTGAATACAAAAATTAAGTTTAGAACTTACGCCAAATTTACGTTTACGAAAGTTTTGTGAATCAGCACCCATATTGCCGTAATTATTTAAAATGGTAGGTTGGGTCACGTGTCCCGGGATTTCGAAAGCAATTGGTTATTGTGTGATTACTATAAATCATTATTTCCAAAATATCGTTAGCCGATAGGTATATTTTGTAATACGTCACAACTTTCTTCGAAACTCCTTGTTGTCAAATTTCGTTACTTAAATCACATAAAATTTTGCAGTATGATCCAATTTATATAAGATTTTCAATTTTTCCAAGTTTTTCAAAAATTTATTTTATTCTCTTTCCAATTTTCTATTATAATGTAATATTTGAGCATTTTTTACACACACGTATAACATTAATTTTCAAACCTTGTTTTTCAAAATTGTTACAGAAAGTAATGTATAACAGGCTACATAATCATTAAGCTGAGAATTAAAATTTGTATTGAAAACAATTTAATATTGTCATACAACATTTTTTACAAAATAAATTTCCATGAACATGCAGTTATTGAACTTTATAATCAAATATCGAAAACATTAAATAATGACTGTTTCATATTTGGAGTTTTCGTTGATCAGTCAAAAGTCTTCAATACCGTAAATTCCAGTATACAAATAAACCAAAAAACTACTTTGGTTTAAAGTGTATCTGAAAAACATAAAGCAACTTTTATACTATGGCTTTTATACTACGACTATATTGTTTAATCGTCCACTTTGTAGTTGTTCAAATCAAATTTAAAAAAATTACTCTTATATAACATAAAATTTTTTTTTTGTGTTGCATAAGAGAAATTTTAATATTACCTGTATCGCCTTTTTGTATTTCTTATTTTTAAATGCAAATAAATCACAAATGATCGAATTAATGCAGTTTCATATTATACAACTTGCGGGGAATTGTAAATCCACAGCTTTGCCGGCTGCAAAAAAATGAAAAATTTAAACGTTTTTTATGTATTTTTGTGGGCTGTTAATTTGTACGCGCGTTCAAATAATGACTTTCAATATTTGTACGCGCGTTCAAATAATGACTTTCAATATTTGTACGCGCGTTCAAATAATGACTTTCAATATTTGTACGCGCGTTCAAATAGTGACTTTCAAAGTAATATTAAATAGTAATAGTTAAAATTTATATTTATTAAAATGATAACATTAGATAACTGCAATTTAATGTTGCGTAATTTAGAGGGGAGGGGGCAGTAAATCGTGACAATTTGTTACCAGGGAAAGAGGGGGAAGGGCAGGTGTTCGAAATTGTCAAAAATTGAGTGACGAAATTCTGGACGACCCCTAAATACTACTAAGACTGAACCACAATTTGAAACAACTTTCGATTTCGGCAGAAATGTTTCTTGCAAACCACTTCTACGTGAGCTCGTATGTTTTTTTAAATATGTATAAACTCAATTTATATCTACTTGGTGTAAATTGATTTGATGAAAAATTGATTAAGTTGATGAAAACTTGGTGAATTTTTATATCGGCTGCTCAACATATATAATACTCTAGAAAAAGTGAACATCTGGCTGTTTGAACGATAACATAAAGTTGTATTAAAATTACATTTTTTTTTTCGGTGGTTGAAAAAAATAAGATATATTTTTAAAGTGGAAACGAAACAGCATTGGCAAATTATTCGAAATGGGCTAATATTTTTCCTATGCTGGAGCGTTGACTTTTTTGACAAGGATGACTTTGATAAAGTGGTTAAAAAGAAACGATTTTACAATCTCAAAAACTTTCCTAGAAACACCATATGAAATAATTTTATGGAGAAGACGAGCATGCCAAACATTTTCAAATGCCTTAGATATATCGAAAGATATGTCTAGACAAATGTTTGTATTATTTTTACTTGTTTTTTTAGATAATAAATTTTAGATGCTTATAGATATATCTATGCGAAGATATTTTAGAGGCCTTAGATATGTTGAAAGCCTCAGATATGTCGAAAGCCTTAGATATGTTGAAAGCCTTAGATATGTCGAAAGCCTTAGATATGTCGAAAGCCTTAGATATGTCGAAAGCCTTAGATATGTCGAAAGCCTTAGATATGTTGAAAGCCTTAGATATGTCGAAAGCCTTAGATATGTCGAAAGCCTTAGATATGTCGAAAGCCTTAGATATGTCGAAAGCCTTAGATATGTTGAAAGCCTTAGATATGTCGAAAGCCTTAGATATGTCGAAAGCCTTAGATATGTCGAAAGCCTTAGATAAATTTGAACTATTTTAGTTATTTAGCCATTTAAAAATTATTATTTTTGATATGTTGGTGTCATAATCCAAATTTTTTAATAAATGTTTTAATTTAAAATTGGCTTTTATGGTGAGTTTAGGCAGCAAATTTGTAGGTTTAGTAAATTTTAACAACTTCAATGCTATACTGATACATGCTAATGGTATACTAAATTTCAAATGGTACATGCTAACTAAAGATTATTACTTTATTGATACACGCTAAAGATGTTTACATTACTGATTCATGTTAACTAAAGGTGTTGCAACAAAAATTGTCGCTTGAAATTAAATCTATTTTAGTAAACTACTGCTATGCTGCTATTGTTACTACTTACTTCTTTTTAAGTCTTTAGCATCGCTTACTTCATTATTTGGTAAGAGAAATAAGGTTTATTTTTATGTGTATATATAAAAATATAGTTTGATTTTGTGTATTATGCAACTATTTAATCTTTTAGCTATTTAATTTACTTCTTTGTTGTTGTACTTTAAATAACCAATCAGATATTGCATAATTGAAAATTTTTTTGATATTAAGGTGTTTTTAAACACAATGAACACATTTACCATGAGTTTTACATTCATCCTCCATACTTGGTGGTTGTCTGGTATTAATTTAAAGAGTATTTTTTCTACAAAAAAACACTCTGTTTGGGGCTTTAGGAAACATTTAGTGTTATTTTATTTTTTCTTTTTTTTTTAAAGTTAGGGGAGGGGGGGCATACGCTTCTTTCATAAGTCAATGTAAATACCACTAGTATACGTAAATTCTTGTATATCATTGAATTCATTTTAATAATTATAATAATATTTACGAAAACAAGTCATTTTTGATACTAGGGTGTACCACACCATCACCATCACCAATATAAATTTATAACAACTTTTTTGTATATTTGAATTACTTATGTCTTGATAAAAGACTTTTTTCTGAAAAAAGTGTTTAATTTCTTACGGTAAAGGTGGTGGTTTGTTGCCCCCTCTATCTCTCTGGATACGCCAGAGAGATAGAGGGGGCAACATAAACTTGGTGGTTAGCGGTCAACATAAACTTGTAGCCCACTCTTACATTTATCTTTTGATATTTACATTTCGATAAGAATTGGCAAAGTTATGACTATTTAAGCTAAAAAAAACTTATTTTTGACCCCAGTTTCTATAACAAATCCGTATATTAAAAAATCGGTACTCAAGCCGTTATAACTTAATATGGAATTGTTGAATTTTAATAATATTTTCACTTTTAAAATATTTTTAAAACTTTTAAGATCCTTTTTCCAATGATTTATAACAGTATATTATTTAAACAACTTGAAATTTTTACTTGCGTACCTAATAATTCTGGAAAGGAGTTTGATATAATTTTTGATTTTTGAGTTGGATTAAACACCATACATAAAGTTTTATTGGAATTAAAGGACATTTTAACTAAAGAACATTCCTTATTTTTAAAGCTAATTAGTTTTTGAAGAAATAACCAAGAATGTGCAATTAAAACCGTATCATTAGCGTAAACCAACACATTCATGAAGATGCCACCTATATTACATTCAATACGTTTGAGATTGATAAAATAAAATTGTGTATGTAAAAGTTAATGGCAACAATATAATTTAATACTACCTTGAAGAACCCCATTTCCAACTCCAAAATCTATTTGACTTTGCTTACTTCCATTGAACAGACATTTATTGATTACTATACCAAAATGCTAGCAACAAACAAGTTTTTTGGGTAACCCATTATCTACTAATTTCTGAAACAACAGCCAGCAATTAACACTGTCGAATGCTTTATTAAAGTCTATGAAACAAGCAAATACATGGCTTCCTCTAGATGTATAGTACTGCGCAGTCTTTTTAAAATAGTTTGAGCATGAAGTTAATGAGTGATTTTGTTTGAAGCCATATTGGTAATCATAATTTGTCTTGAAGTTGTACGTTTTGATTTTCTCCAATAAAAGACTCTCAAATATTTTTGACATTGCAGAGGAAACACCTATGACTCTATTGTTGTTCACATCTGTTAAATCACCCATTTTAGATTTCACTAGGGAAATAATTGTGGCCTCACAAAATGTAAATGGAAAATAACCAAATATAATGCATAAATTAAACAAATACTAATAAAATGCTGCAGTCTACTTCCACCGTATATAGAAGATTTCATACAAAAATTTCCTAGTTTCTGAGTTTTTATTGTAGTAGATATGTCAATGCAACTGACAATATTATCAGAGTTTTATGTGGAAAGTTTCATTTCCTTTATGAAGTTGAGGTAATACTTTATGAAGTTGAAATAATACTTTATGAAGTTGAGGTAATACTTTATGAAGTTGAGGTAATACTTTATGAAGTTAATATAATACATTGTTAGTTGAGTTATACAATTTTTAAAATGCTCTTTCTACATATTAGCAATATTACTATCACTGGTAGCACCTCCAACACTAGCAACAATGTTTACTCAATTATGGTTACTGATCTTACACACATTGTTCCAAAACTTTTTCGAATCTGTATTGTTCAGATTTTTTGCACATAAATTAGCTTTTATGTGCAAAAAATTAATTTAAAAGTAGCACGAGAGCGCTTCATGTTTTCAAAAGTGTCACCCTGTTTCTTCTTTCTTTGAAAATTCCATTGCTTGAATGCATCTCTTGCAATGTGTGTTTATCGTTAACAAAGCCATTCCAACCTGGAGTAATATATATTCATGATTTTTATGTTTAATAAAGTTTTTAATAAATATTTAAAAGTTTCGAGCAAGGTTTCCTTTTTCAAATATAACAACAGTTTAATAGACTTATTGCACTTTATTTAAATAACGTTTATTACATAACAGAATATAAAATTATTCTTCATGATGTCAAAAAGTTATAAAATATTTTTAAAAATAGAAATAAAAAAGTATATGCCAACTTTTTTGTATTAAATTGTCATTTAGAAAATGGCTAACTATTCGAAACGTTTTTCAAACTCTACTATTAGTCGAGAAGTTAAAAAACAAGTTGATCTTGATTTCAAAAAAAGTATAAAACAATCTTTCAAACCGTACCAATCGTACCAAATTTTGTAACATCAAACAGCTGGTTTAGCAGAAAGATGTTTTGTTTATAAACAAAACATCTTCATCTTTAAATCTAAAGATGAAGATGTTTTGTTTTAACAATTTAGTAAATTACAAAATGATACCCAGAAAGCAAGTTTTTATTTGAATAGTAATTTTAGTTTGGATAGTGACAGTTTTTTAATCAAAGATTCAAATATGGCTAATGTTGATGTTAATAATATTGATTAAAAGACAAATGAATACGTTTTATCTCTCTGACAATCAAAATAAAAATGTGTATACTACTCTTTTATAAATGAAATACTTCGTGAATGGTCTTTGCAATACAAGATAACTCATGAAATACTTCGTGAATGGTCTTTGCAATACAAGATAACTCATGTGACACTTGCATCACTTCTATGCATTTTTAAATCATATTTCCCCACAATGTAGGGAAATATGGTTTAATAATAGAAGTGATGTGAATTGTCACTTAAGTGATTTGTCGGTGTGAGGTTGGTCGGTGTCGGTGTGAGTTTATGTTGCAAGTTCAATAAAAAAAAAGAAGAAGGAAGATGAACTTAAGACATCTTAAGAACATCTTGAAGCACCAGCTGGAACATTACATTTTTTTTTTTTTTTTTTTTTTTTTTTTTTTTGCCGTTAAATAATACATACAGTTTCGAAGCACATAAATAATAAATATTGGCAGAGCAAGAAGAAGACTAATTTAGCCTTATCACCGAGCCCTATTCTCACGTATTTACAAAAACCGTAATATTTAAATATCTATAGTTGACAAACTATTTATAAAAAAAAAAAAAAAAAAAAAATAAAAAAGTAAAATAGATAACAATTCCTTATCATTTAAAGAAAAACTTAAAGAATAAAACTTTAAGGAAAGAGTAAGATCATTTTTTCAGAATAAGAAAAAATAAATAAGATATTATCATTTATTTAAGAATTAAAAATTTAAAGTAAGATTTAAAAATAAAAAGTAAATAAATTAATATACACCATAGAAATAACATTAATATGGTAATTTCTAAAGTTCAAAATTTGATTGCTAATAATCGGTGGGAAATCGGCAAATAGTTAGTTATAATCATAAGAATAATGACAGCGATTTGATTACAAGGATCGCTAGCTTTTTTAAGTAAGTGTAAAGCTATCAATATTTGTAAAGATAAAGACAGCGATTTGGCTACAAAAACAGCTAGCTTAATAAGCTAAAGACCTACTGGCTGTTGTAGCAAGTGTCATATAGTTATAAAATTGCTGTCTAAAAAATTTTGATATGTAGCTATCAACAAGTTATAGATTTGTAAATATTTTGTCGCTAGCTACAAAGTTACGATATGTAGCTAGCGACACATTGCAACAAAATAGCAATGTTTTAGATTCAATTATTCTCAAAATTATATTAGACTCAAATTGAATTTTTAAAGATGTTAAGGACATCTTTAAAAATTAAAAAAAGGAGAAAATATTATAAAAAAAAATTGCTTGAAAATTGCTATGAAGTTAGCTAGTCGCTTGCCAATCACAAGATCAATTCCCACCGGGTATCTGCTTTAACATTACATTTAAATTAACAGTTCAATGAAAAAAATTAGTGGTGAATTATTTTAGGGGTAACATATATTTATTTAAAATAAATTTTTCATGCGAGAATTTTAAATTATTTCTGAGAAAAAAATTCACACCGTATTTCATTTTTTACTTTATTAGCAAATCATGAACTTCTTGCTAAAATTTAAAACAAGACACCTCAAATCTAGATGAAGATCATGATATCAATCAAAAAACGTTGAAAAAGCGCAGAATGAGTTATTCATCATAGATAAAGAACATAATAAAGACAGTTACACAACGCTCGTCCAATTGTTCCTCCAGGACTGACAAACTCTTTCTTTAAATCAATTTTTAAACCCAACAAGCTTATATTTCTTCCCAGGCTTAGAAATACCAAAAGTATGGGTAAACTATTGCAGGCGACAGTATCCAAAACAGTTTTAAGTAAAGTCAAATCACTCTTCTTTAACAAGAATAAAAGATGGTTTATCTCAATGACTTTCGAACTTTTAAAATTTTTAAAAATTCTACTTGTTTAAATATTTTATAAATTTGTAAGTGTTTTTTAAATTTTATTCTTATTTGATTTTTATAAAATATACTGTAATACGTTTATAAAAATATATTTTTCTTTTTAAGTGAGAGTAAAGCAATGAATTCATCAGCTAAATAAATTTTAAAATAAATTATAATGCAACAAATCAGTTTTTCATGATTATTTTTCAGTTAATGATAATTATTAAAAGAAAGTTATAATTAAACCTGTGTTTATTATTATATTATTATTAATTTGTTTTGTATTATATCTGTTACTTTATTTATAAATATTGCTTTGTTTATGATTAATACTGATGATTTTTTATGGTTCTAATATTTAATTTCAATTTAAAACATATTTAAACCGTTTTGTCATTAAATATGAAAGATATTGTTAGAAAAAATTGCCTCATCGATTCTTTACTGCTTTTTAATGAACTTGTGGTTCACAATTATGAGACTTCTTTTTCAAAATTTATACAATCTTTTAACAATTTATCCAAAGAGAGTCTATTTCGGAAAAGCCATCAGGAAAACAAAACATAACGACAGCTTGTGGGGAATAAATTAACAAATGACTAGTATGTTCCTCTTCTAGTATTATCTCGAAAGTGTCACTATGTCCTGGCTGGCATTACAAATTAAGTCTGCCAGAGTCTGTTGGGTAGTTTACTTTCAAAATAACGACGAGCTTCACCAAAGTAGAAGTATATTTAACTGCGTAATTATATCTTTATTATGAAGGTCATACCCCTCTGTGACTCTTAGAGAGCTAAACTTAGAAAAGGTTTGTTTGACCTGCACCAGCCCAGACGGACTATCCGCAGCTACGAGTAACAATTAGTAAACAACCGGGGCTGGTATTTGACTTGGGCCGAAGCCAGGTTTATGGCTGGGGATGTATAAATATTAGCGCATATTGATATGATATATAAAAATAAGTTAATATGCACCAATATTTATGCAGTCCCGTTCATAGAACCGGCCTTTACCACAATCAAATACCAACCCCGGTCGTTTACTTGCAACAATGCAGCATTATTAATTTTTGGACCTTTCGGATTTGCTATAGTAGGCTTGAAAAAAAGTTTAAGATGCCATTACCTTTTTTTTTCTTTTTGCCAACTAAAATATAAAAATGGGATTTTGCTTTAAGAAACTAATAAAATAATAAACTATACTTTTGAAGTTATACAACTTTAAAATTTATATAGTTTATACAATTTTTTTTATTTTTTTTCATTTACATTTTCACAACTACATATTAGTTAGTAAAATATACTTCCGTTACAAAAGATTATATTTAACCAAATACTGCTAAAATACATTTAAAAGAAAAAAATACGCTCAGTTAAAAAAGAATAAACAATTGAAAAAATGAATAATTTTAGGAAGCATTAGTTGAATATATTATGAAGGACTTGTTAAGATTATATTGTTAGAGGGAACTCGTAGAAGACTGAATAAGTCTTATCATTGAGAATCTTGGGGTATTACGCACGATACACATAAACATTGTGATTTCTATGCACAAATATTTTAAATTTTATTGTGATAAAATTTTATTTTATTTTTTCTAGTTCTATTATGATATGTGTGTGTATTTTTTATTTTTATATTTAAAATTTTTTTTTTTTGTAATGTTATTTAGATAAATATATAAATTCAACTTTTCTCACGTTGTAGATTGTTTTTGTTCAAATTTTGATTTATCATGTGAGTTAGAACAATTCTATGTAATTATCTAAATAAAGAACAAATTTTTTGTAATTATCTATATTAAGAACAAGATTTTTAAGTTTTGACTTTAAAGAAAATATATTGTCAGGAAGAGGAATTAAGGTGTATTTCGGAATTAATTTGTTAAATAAATAGGGGCCGTGATAAGAGATAGAGAATTGAGAGTTTTTTGTTTTTTTTCCGGGTGCGATAAAGCTACCAGTTGCTCTAGTGTTAAACTTATCAGTAATTGAATTATTAATAAGTTTAACACTAGAGCAAGTGGTGAAGGTACTAATCCCAATTTATATTTTAGCATAAATAGTATATTAACATAGATATTGATTTGATAAATGTTTAGCGCTTTTATTTCTTTTAATAGAGGTTAGCATCTGTATGTTTGTTTTTAAGATATACACTGCGCGACGTAATGATAAGACACCCCAAAAATATTTATAAAACTCTACTGTACGCTTATATTTAAAAACTAATTTTTATAGTAAATGAGAGCAAAAGGATTTCAAGTCTAAACAACATTAAAAAAAATTTATTCTTAACCTAACTCGCATTTTATTAAAAAAAAATGTTTTTTTAGTGCGACAAAATTACAAGACACTTTTGGAAAAAATTCATATAAATTGTCAGTTATATAAAAAGACGTTCCAATTTTAAACAATCAATAGTGGGTACTTTTACCAATTTTTTGATTCACTTCAATCATTCTAGAAGGTAAAGAATCATACAATTTTTTATGTACGAAATGTCAATTGCATCCCATGCAGATGCGATGGATGATTTCAAGTCAGCTAGTAAACTATGTTGTTTACCACCTTCAAACGCTATATGTGACAGCTGTACCCAAGTATTCTCAATAATGTTCAGGTCTGGAGATCTAGCTGACCACTTCAATGTTTCAATTTTAGTGCTGTTGAAATATTCCTTTACTATCTTTGCTGTATGAACGCTAGCATTATCTTGCTGAAAAAAAAAATTTTCACCATCTATTACAGATGCTTCATGTCTTAAACATTCTTGAGCAAATAAAAGATAATCCTTAGCCTTCATTTTTCCATCAATAAAATGAATTTTTGATTACCATGATACCCAATCACACACCAAATCGTCGTTGTCGTCATTACTGGTTCTGTACGCAAATCGCGAAAATAATAATTCCATATATCTGGTCCATCAAGACAAAATCGTTTTTCGTCAGAAAATACTACTTGTTGTCACTCTTCTTTCCATGTCACGTGGTCCTTTGCAAAAGTTATTCGATTCTTTATGTGATTTGTTGTCAAAAGTGGTTTTTGCTGAAGTTTTTTATAGTTTTTTTTGACATCAAATAAATATTCTTAATTGCCCACAACTGCGGTTTTCAAATAAAACAATTTTTGTAAAATTGTCTTATATTTTTGTCGCACTGAAAAAACTTTTTTTTTTTAATAAAGTGCGAGTTACTTTAAAAATAAATTTGTTAAAATGCTGTTTAGTGTTGTAAACCTTTTGCTTTCATTTACAATAAAAATTAGTTTTTAAATATAAATGTATAGTAGAGTTTTATAAATCTTTTTGGGGTGTCTTATCATTAAATCGCGCAGTGTATAATTCTACAAGCATGTTTCAGCCTTCGATAAAAAAACTTTTTTTTTTGTCATGTGTGCTTCCCCAAGCAACGTTAGCGTATGTAAGATGACTATGTATAAACATAAAGTAAAGAATTTTTAAGTTTTTTTGTGATTAAAATGGTCAAGCTTTGAAAAGTACACCAAGTTTTTTAGATATTTGAGTGTTAGTGGATTTATTTGGGCTGTCCATAAAACATCTTTGTCTATCACCACTACAAGCAATTTGATTGTTTGGGTTCTTTCAATATTTTTAAAATCAATACATAAAGAGGGAAGAATTAATGGAAGTGCTTTTTTTGGTGCTTTAAATGAATCGATGTATACAAAAACGTTCTAACTCATACAAACTATTTTTAAGTCAGACAACTTTTAACTATGTATAACACATATATATATCACAAATTTTGATATATATTTTAACAAATCTAATATTTAAAGATGTCAAAAAGCACCCAGATTTTTTTTTGAATTCATTAAACTAATAATTTTGGATTTAATAAGTTTTTTCTCATTCCCCGAAAAAATAGTTTTATGACTTAGAACGTTTTTGTAAACATCGATTCAAATGAAATAAAATAAATTTTGTTTTTTGTAAGGTTGACTTTGTCAAAAAGGTTATTGATAGAAGAAGATGAATAAAACAGATTTGTATCATCTGCGAACATTACCCAGTGGACACACGACGTTATTTCAACGTTGATTTACGGTTGATTTTTAGTCGCGACGTCATATAACCAAAAATCAACATTTTATCAACGTTGAAAATTCGTTGAAAACGATCAACTTAACGCGACGTTGAATCAACGTTAATTCAACGTCTATATTATGAGTTCCACCGTTCGTTTTGCATTTTGAGAACTCAAATACGCATGAGTGACTTTACGAGTCATTGATTAGGCCATCTATTTCCATTTCATAAGGTTTTGAGTTTGTCAATTTAACGATTGCTTTATCAATTTGCGATGCATTAGTGATAAATATTAAATAGATCTTTTTTTTTGTTTCATCAGTGTGTATTGCATGAAGAATTTGCTTGAATTTGTTTTAGAGTTTGTTTAAGTAAGTTGTTTTTTAGAGTTTGATTAAATTGTTTAACTATGTATGTTAGTATATTTGACTATACTAATTTTATATTATATAAATATAAAATATATATTATCAATGTTATATATATATATATATATATATATATATATATATATATATATATATATATATATATATATATATATATATATATATATATATATATATATATATATATATATATATATAACATATGATATACACATAAAAGGTATGATATGTTAATAATATATCATATAGACTGTAATAATCATAATACTATATTATAGTATTTTTATTATTGTTGTTATTATTATTTTTATATTTAAAAATATATATATATATATATATATGTATATATATATATATATATATATATATATATATATATATATATATATATATATATATATATATATCTACAAGTGGGCGTTTTTAGAATAAAATAGCTAAATTAAAATAACATAAAACACACTATTTAATTATATAGTGCGTGATTCTTCACCATTTAGTAAACTTGGCATCGATGTTCATTTTCACCCCGTTGCTCATAGTCACCCCTTTTCACGGTATATATTATATATGTATATTTATTTATATATTTATGTATATATATATATATGATATTATTATATATAACATATGATATATACATGAAATATATGATATGTTAATAATATATCATATAGACTATAATAATCATAATACTATATTATAGTATTTTTATTATTGTTATTATTATTTTTACATTTTTTTTTAATTTGGGAAGAGCGGAAGTTAAAAAGTGATTCTTACGCCAACACATACGTCACTTTTAATTTCTTTTTACTTTCGTCCAACATTTGCGAGTTGTCAGAAAGTTAAAACCATTAATTTAATTACAAATTAATCGTTTTTTTAAAAAGCCGCAAAAACGCAAATTTAATTGACCAGAATGTTTTTTAAAACATTCTGAATGTTTTTAACACTTATAAACAATGTTTTTATTTTTATTTTTTTTATTAAAATGTTTTTATTTTTGTTTTGTTTTTAATAAAATGTTTTTATTTTTATTTTTTTTTTACTGTAAATCATGCCCGGAGTGCTGCTACATCGACTATCTTATAGCCTGACTCACTAGGGAGTGCTGCTACATCGACTGACAAATAGCCTGACTCGCAAGGGAGTGCTGCTATATCGACTGATAAATAGCCTGACTCGCAACGGAGTGCTGCTACATCGACTGAGGGTTTGGTTGGGGCAGGCAGTCTATCAATTAATTAAAAAAAAATCCGGTCTTGCATTTTAACTTTTACTTTTTGTCAACAAAATAGGGAAGAAAACTTTCAGACAACATATAAGTGTATATATACATACTATAAAAGTGCCTTCTGTTGTTTAGGGAAATGGCTACCCGGTTAAAGCGATGGAGACGGAATAATGTTTTGGTTAATGAGCTTCTTAGTAGTGACATTGATATTGATTGCTCAGCTTCATTAAATGAAGATGTCTGTAGCAGCAGCAATTGTGAGGCTACTGCAATAGTAGATTCTGAATATAATTCAGACTCTATCTTACAGGATGAAATTTAAAAATAAAAAAACAAAAACCAACTCAGATGAAAGCAAATTAAGAGGGAAAATAAGGGGGAGGGGGGGGAAATTCCGGACTTTTTCCGCAAACAATTTTTCGGATTTTTCAAATTTGACCTGGATGGTCTATTATGTATATGTATAATTTTTATTGAAATTGACCTATTTCTACAAAAAAAAAGTCATTGAATTTTTGAAATTTTAAAACCATTTGGAAATCGGAAACCTGATATTGTATCAAAGTTTAATGCATTTATAAAAATAATAACTTTTTGTTGTAGGTTGATGACCAACGTTTTACAATCAAAGTTCAACATGGCTGGCGGCAAGGGTAAAGAGAAATTTAAAGGCACAAACATTTGTAAGGTTGTTGTTGGTAAGTCATGAGTAATGTTATCTGTTATTGAAAAACACAATTTGATGCTTTGGTGCTACTTTAATTTCAAGTTCTTGCTGTACTTGTTGCAAATTACTCTGGCAATACCTTTTTTTTATAGAGAGCGTCATGCTTAGTAAAGCGACTGCTACGGTTGCTGAAGTCAGAACAGATATCATGAGTTTGTTGAAATATGCACCCGACAGATCCAATGGTGGCGGTCGGTGCGTAAATGACGATTCGAATATGTTAATATAAAATGTATATATAAAATGGTAACATTCTATCTATTTCTTATATAAACTCCCTTAAAATAATTTTTTGAACATGAAATACACTACTTTTAGCGCAAAACATTGCTTTTTTATTGTCTTATTTTATCGCAATCCAAGTCGAGACAATTTAACATGTTAACGATGAGAATTTAACATGGCTGCAGCCTATTGGATATAAGTTATATCCAATAGGCTGTATAATTTTTATCAAATGACCAAAATTTAGCGTTGAAATTAGGTTGTTTGAACTTTGTTCTAACAACCTAATTTCAAACGTCTTATCGACAATATTTCAACCATATATGGTTGATATATTGTCGATAAGACGTTAAAACAACGCAATTTCAACGTTGAACTTTTAATTTTCATTTTATCGAAGTTGAAATATGGATGATATGTAGTCGATAAGACGTTAGAACAACGTTGAAACAACGTTTTCATCGACGTTGTTTCAACGTCGTGGTTTTCAACGTCGGATTTTGTTTCCAATTCCACCAAATTTCAACGTTGTTTCAACATTGCATTTCGTCGGTTTGCGACGTTGTTTCAACGTTATTTCAACGTCATTGTGCCCACTGGGTATGCAATCAAGATTTGTAGAGGCTTTAGGAAGGTCATTAATGTAAGAAAAAACAAGAGGGCAAGAAATGATCCCTGTGGGAATCATTTCTTGCCCCCTTGTCGTTACTTATATACATTAACACCACATTTTATTTTTAATAGCTTTGAATTAGAAATATCGTCAATTATGAAACATTGTTGTCTTTTATTTAAATAACTGGTGACCTATTTGATAGTTTTGTATTTTTTTTTATTATTTTAGGTTATTTGTTCAAGAAGCTTGAAGAATACTGGAAGAATTGAGATAGGTCAGTAATTGGTTAGTAATGCCAAGACTTTCAATTTTCGCTATCTTTATTTTTTCTGGGTCAACACCTGTTCGAATTGAAGAGTTAAAAATATTAAAAAAAAGGATTTTTTGTAAAGGGTAAGATATTTATTGCTACATTGCTGGAAATAAATTAAACGCCTGTAGCTTTCTTTTTAAAGGTTTTTTTAGTGAATTTTTTGCTTCTTTGAACTCTAACTTTAGATCATTTTCGAGATGTAAGCTAGTATGGTCAGTAAAATAGTTATTAAATGATTTGTTTGAATTATTTATTTGTGATGCTAGGTTTGGGCCAACATTTACAAAAAAATTATTAAATTTTTCGGAGATTTTCTTCAATTCTGGAGGGTAAAGTTTCTGATTTTAATTTAGTTTCACCAATAATTTCGTTCATAATACCCCCTCTCTTTTTTAATACTACCACTATGTTTTTGTAATTGTTTGGAAATATACAACTTTTTTAGATATTTTAAAAATTTTTTCAAAAAGATTTGTAGTTAATTACACACATATAGTTATTGTTACAAACAACTACTTTTTAGATTATAATAAGCATAATTAAATTGAGGAACTTTAATAAAACCATAAAATAAGTAACACTTGATATTTGCGGTAACAAGTAGAATTAGCCTCATCAATAATTATTTTCAGTTTACTTGTATATTTTTATCTGGTGATACGCATTTGTGTTTTATAAATAAAAAGTGGTTAATAATTACTTCAAATTGGCGTTAATTATGGAGCTTATAAGGAAAGTGGTGGCAAACGTTTTTGATAATCGTACTATTGCATCAAAAAAATTGATAATCGTACTAATTATTGTACGAGTTATTGTACGTTGTACTGTTGCACAGCACATGACTGCATCTCAAATTCATGTTAATTTAAAATTACCTGTGTCTGTTCAACGTGTGAGACAAATCTTACATGAAGATCCAAACACAGTTTGGAAAAAGCGTAAACCAAAACCAAAACTTACTTTAAATTACAATTTGCAAAAAAATACACGACTTGGAAGGAAGAGTAGCACCAAGTTTTCTTTAGTGATGAAAAAAAATTCAATCTAGATGGTCCTGATGGCTATCAATATTACTGGCACGATCTTCAAAAAGAGAAAGAAACTCAAATGATTCGTAACTTTGGTGGTTGAACTGTTATGGTTTTGGGGGCTTTTTCCTTTGCTGGAAAAGTTCCACTGGGATGGATTTTAACAAAAATGAATTCAAAGGGCAACTTTGACTTATTAGAAATAAGTTTGCTTAAACATGGTGAGAAATTGAGGGGTGAAAGTTTCACTTTTCAACAAGATAACGATGCTACCAATAACTCAAAGCTTACAAAAGCTTGGTTTAGAGAAAAAAATATTCACCTAATGGAATGGCCGCATCTAGTCCAGATCTTAACTCAATTGAAAATCTATGGTAAATACTTTCTAGAAAGGTTTATGAAAATGGTAAGCAATTTGAATCCACCTTGGAGCTGAAAACTCGTATCAGAGAAGCTTAGAATAAAATATCTATAGAAACTATCCAAAATCTTGTGACTAGTATATCAAGTCGCATATTTGAAGTCATTAAATTTTCAGGAAACAATACTAAACATTTAATGAGCGTAAAAAAAAAAATTTTCTGTATTTTTTGTATATAACGTTAATGAGGCTAACTCGATTTTCTCCACAAATTGAATACTTTTAATTTTTTTTCTATTTATAATTAATTAAACATACCAATTTATAAACATTTTATTTGTAGTAGAAGATAATAGGAAATAAAGTAGACTTAATAATTGTTTCACTGCCATTTTTGTTAAAGTAATTGTTAAAATAAAGGTGAGGCTAATTCTATTTTCTGTATCTTTAAGTTGATTTGCACAATCATTCCAAGTTTCGTTAGGCAGCTTTCCTTCATATCGTTAACGTCTATTTTAATTATTACAATCTTCGCTTTGCTTTTATTAGATTCGTTTTCCAGTTTGCCAAGTCAATCTGTTATTATTTTTAGATTCGCAGCCATTATATCAGTTAATATTTTTTCTTGATTTTTTAAAAGTCTTACAGTTTCATTTAGGATTTTTTTTGTTTGGTCGTTATGACTTTTTCTATATTTTTTACCGTAACTTGTTTAGAAAATTATAAGTAGCTTGATAAACACATCTTGCTCGTTCAATGCCGCAAACTCATTTCCGTCAGGGTTAATAATTATATATAATAATTAATATAATTATAAAAAAACAAACAAAAATATATAAAAGCCAAAAGTTGTGAAAAAGCGACAATGAATGATGTCATTTTTTTTGTGCGGCCGAAGCGCAGTGGTTAGATCTTGCTTGCTTTATTAGTAGGAGATCCAGGTTCGAAACGAGCTCTGGACAAATTTTCGCGTCACGTTAAGGAAGGAGGCGTGAACTTCATGGTTAAATGTAACCTACTCACATTATATGTTATTATTTAGAAATTTATTGCATTACACTAAATTTAAAACAAAAAGCGCTTATATATAACAAACAAAAAAATTGTTGTTATTATTGTTATGGTATATAAGTCCAAAAGTTAGGAAATATTATTAAAAAACCATGTCTGACAACGGTTTGTAGCTGTTTGATTGTTGTTTTCCTCCTCGTGATGTTATGGATTTTCGTTCGTAAAACCGGTAAAACACGATTGACAAGTTTTTCCTAAACTCCTTACTCTGAAAACAGAATATCAAAGGGTTTAAAAAAGAATTTGATAATCGCATTAAAACAAAAACTTGGGAGATCGAAGAATTCCAACGCAATATTGGTACATTTGCAAAAGTGAGTAGAAAAAGTATTCTGTTCGGTAAAATACAAATGCAAAAAGCAATTGCTATTATTTTGATTGTTTTTATTGTATTGACTTATATATACGAATATGTATAATATCTATTTCATTGACTTTCATAGAATCTCCTAAAAAGACTCCAATATTTTTAAGAGTTAAAGAGATTTGGTAAAAACAATAAGAAACAATAACAACAGGTATTAATGTGTCTAAAATAAAAATAACAAGTTTTCGGATTATACGAAAATGTATTTCGTTCAAATGAAATGCACTTTCGTATCCACAAAAACTTCCGTATTCATTATTTTTTGGATCATATTTGATAAACAAAACTCCTAAAAGTTCTTTGATAAAGGCAAGGAAGAAAATTAAAACCATTGTTGCAATTTTAAACTTAGTAGATCTTTGTTGAAACAATAAAGGTTTTTGACACAATATTGCGTTTCGTCTCTCAATTGAAATAAATACGAGTAAAAAAATTGAAGCACCTAAAAACCAATACGGCAAAAAATAACTGGTAATAAATTTACACATCAAATCACCACTAACGTTTTGAGGATGATATTTTTGAAAGATATCAGTTGACATAATATAAGTTGGTAAACTTAATAAAGAAACCATAAAGTCAGCAAATGCTAATGAAAATATGGCAATATAAAACGATGATGTGCGATCAATATTTTTAGATAAAAGTATAACAGCCATTACAACGCCATTTCCAATTATTCCTAAAACTGCAATCAATGAATACCAAGTTAGCTCCCAGTATTCTAATGAAAAGCTGTTCTAAAATAGAATGAAACATGTATTTTAAATCTTAAAAACATTTAAATAATCTGTTTAGTTTTATGTATTTTTATAAAACTACAAAACTGAAAATAAATGCTAAATATGATATAATAAGATATAATAGTTATAGAGTATAATATAGTAAAATATAACAATAATAATGATATTAATAACAATAATAATAGTAATAATAACAATGATTGCAACAACAATAATAGTATAACACAAAAAGGTAATATAAAAATAATTATGACAGTATTAACAATAGTAAGAATATTTATGCTTATTATAACAAGTATAAATATTCTTACTTATTATTACTATATTTTTATCATTATACAAATATAGTAATAATAACAATGAAAGTGATGAAGAGAATACTAATTTTAAATTTTAAATCTTAAAATCCAGTTTAAGATTAAAGTAATGAATTTAACAAAAATAAAATTACTATTATATGACGACATAATAGAGAAAAAATATTAGACAAACAGAAACTCAGAGTTAGGGTTGTATATAATAAATTGTAGAAAGGTATAAGATTTAAAAATAATATTTTTGTAAAAAATAGCTAAAAATAGCAGTTTTAAATTTTGAATGACATAAGAAATCTTATTTAGGAAGGAAGGCTTTAGGTCCAAAAAAATAAGCAATTTGATTGCTGAATAAGTTGACACAATTTAAGGACTTTAGTTAAAAAACAGAGTATGCTAGAGTTTAAATTAGTATGTTGGAAATAAATTAACTTTATAGCTTAATTTTGAAGATGAGTTGGTTAAGATCTTTAGCTTTTGATTAGTTTTGCAAGCTGCTTAGAACTTAGCCCCAAAAATTGACAAGCATATCTGAGTGAAAAATAGCATGATATATATTAAGTAATGTTTCATGACTAACATAATGACGGAATTTGGGTAACATGCCATTCGATCTGCTTAATTTCAATGCTTAGTCATAAAGATGCGATGTGAAAGATGAATAAGAGTCTGTTTTGATTCCAAGATATTTAATTGAGTTAACTGGATTTATTTTCTGCCCACTTAATCTGAAATTTAAATGCTTTTTTATTTTTGTTTGAACAGATTTAAATATAGTAATTTCTATTTTTTTGAGTTAGGGATATTTTATTGGAACAAGGCTAATGAACAATATTAGCTAGATCGTGATATATATTTTTGTTACGTTTTTTAAATGATTGGTTAATTAGGAGTAAGACGGTGTTATCCGGAAAGTAAAACGTAGTAGAAAACTTAAGTGAAACATTAAAATTATTAACAAAAATAAGAAAAAGTAATGGTTCTAAAACTGAGCCTTGTGGAACACCGTTAAAAGATTTAGCTAGTTCTGAGTTGATACCATTAACTGAAACAAATTTGGTTCTATTACAAAGTTAGGAGGAAAACTAGAGAAAAGGAATACCTCTAATACCGTAGTATTGCAGTTTTTCTAGGAGGCTTGTGCGCTCAACTGTATCAAACGTTTTTTTTATGTCAATAAACACTACACACGTAAAGTGTTTATCATCGATGGCTTGTCTAACTTTATCTGTTATTTCTATTAATGAATCAAATACTCTTGAATAATGTTTTGAATAAGTTTTTTTAAATAAGATTTTATTCGCTTTTTTTTTATAACATCATATTATTTAAATAATAACAAAAAAAACAAAACAAATAATGAGAGAGCAAAATAACAGACTGCCTTGATTAAGGTAGTAAGAATAAGTTGACAAGTTTTTTTTAAGTCTTTGGAGTGGATATGCTCTCATTTAAGTCTATGGAGTGGTCTTCTTTTAAACAAAATAGAACAAACTTTTAATCTAATTAAATTTGGTTTCTTTAAACGAAAATAACAAACTACTTAACTGTTTGTTATTTTCGTTTCACAAGTCTGACTAGACTTTGTTTTATTTTGATGGATAATTTATATTTTTATTACAACTTTTGATTTTAATTTTTTTATTAATTTTAATTTTGTTACTTTTTATTTTGTGTTGACATGGTTTTCACCGAAGTATTAATTTCGAAAAAATATACGTATGTTATTAACTTAAGAAACGAGGTATTAACTTAGGAAAAAACATCATAAATAATGTTAAAAAGTATACACGAAAAAAAAAAAGTGGAAAAAGAATTTAATAACATTTTAGATTTCAAACACTATAAAAAAATTTTTATATAAAAACTTTTGATATTAATGGATTAAATTATTCAAAAGCGTTTAAATACTTATTTTAACTATCCAAAGTTAAAAAAACTGCAATTTAGTAAATTCGTTTTATTAATTCATTTAACACACGTTTATCAGCAAAAAGATCTGACCACTATTAATATAGACAGGTACTTGTAAATTCAAAATATGCATGCTGAAAATACACTAAAAAATCTCAGTTTGCGAAGGTAGCATCAACACAGCTAAATGCTGTGGAAGATTAAGAATTACCTCTTCGAAAACCAACATGATACGCCGTTTGGCTGTGAAGGCTATACAGAGTTCAAGTTAAAAAAATTCTTACTCAACTACTTCTTAGTGTGAATAATAGTTATTGCACAGTTCAAAGACGCCTAACTGATAACTTTTATCTCTATTATCTAATAACTATCCAACACATGACAGTTTCCACTAAGAAAATTATACACTTATTTATATACCACTTTAATAATAAATGCATCAATTACTATCTAAATAGCTAATGTATAATATAAACATTATATTTTATAATCGTAATTTAAAATACTAACTTACTGAGGTATTCATACTTGCTTCTCTCATTTAATGACTCTTAATTCCGTGTTACGACTTAGCTGATAAGAATTTTGTATAAAATTAAAATTATATTAAGATTCTAACCAATTAAATCTAAAACAAGTTATTCAACCAATCAAATTAAAATATATATTATTAGATTATCTAAAGCGAATGAGAAGTGTCATTTTTCAAGTGTATGTTTTAACTTTATATAAATATGTTATAAGGGATTGTCCATGAATTACACAATGCTAAGTTTATTTTAAAAACAGATGTAGGAGATCTAAAGCTCTTTTACGCGGCGATTTTTATTAAAAAATATTACGCTAATTTAATTGCTAAACTACCATGTTTTATATATATTATATATATATATATATATATATATATATATATATATATATATATATATATATATATATATATTTAAACAACTTTAAAATGTATTCTACAAAACAGAGTGCTGAATGTTCTTAAAAGAACTGAGCAATTATAAATTAGTAGAAAAAGTTACTTAACAAAATTTTTTTTTCATTTAACATAGTGTTTCATCAATATAGTGTTAGAAATTAAATAATAGTCTGCGAAACCTTATAAGGTTTTGTTGGCAATCTGTAAAATGTCAACAAGGCAAAAATTATATTGGGCTAAATTAACCAATTGAGCTCCTATCAGCCTTGTTTCTAATTTGTTCATTCTTTTACTTTCATTTTGATAATGTTCTCCAATATTTTTTGCTAGAAACTTTAAACCGCACCCTTAACCTTATAAACTTATAGTAATCTTATGTTATAATGTAATGCACAAGATATATAATACTGAATCAATAAAAAACAAATGATTTTTTAACTGATTCATTTCCAACAAGGATGCATACGACCACTATTCAGTTGGGAGCTACTAAAAAACAAAGAATAATATTTAAGAACAAGGAAACAGTTGACAGAAAATTTAAAAGAATATAAGAAAACTAGGTTGTATGAGTAAGGAAAACATGACGTTAAGGAAGAGTTTCAATGTATTGAAGTGCGTATAAAAAAAAAAATTATAGCTGGTGCTTCAAAAGACCAATCAGTCTTTTCAGAGCACCGCGGAAGAGCATCTAACCAGAAAATTCATTGGCCTCATTCTTTATCAATTTCGCCTATTGGACTAGAGCACCAGCTATGCCTAACTTCGTCTACAATACATTTTCGGACTATGTCTACAAGAAAAAGAAAGTCTTCGAAGAACCAGCCCAAGTATTAAAGTAGTTTTCCATAAAGGGACAAATAAGAGATTTTTTGGGGTAGAGAATGGAATCAGAAGTAAGGTAATGACAATCACGACGAAGATAAAAAACCTCCGCAAATGCTAATATTACAATCAAATGTACATATGGTTTCCAAGAAAATTAAGTAGTGAATAACAATCCAACATGATGTAAAAAAGAGATCTCAGTTAGGGTTTCCATTCATCAATATAGAAACTTTAACAATATTACGGTAGCTTTTTGCAATAAAAAACTGAGCTTTTTTGGCTATAAAATTGTCAATGCAAACCCAAAGCTGTTGTAGAAAAGAAATCAGATTCAAGATCGGCTTCTTCTTCTAACCGATCAAAAAGAAATGACTTTTTTTCAAGACTGAAGTACAAAATTGAGTCGTTAGCAAACTTTAGATGTAAGATTTTTAAGAAGATTGTTAATTTGGATAAAAAAAAAATAAAGGACCAAGAATAGAACCTTGGGGTACCCAGAAGTTACTGGAAACGAAGAAAAGCGTTGGGTAAAAAGGATAACTTAAATACTGTGGTTAGAAAGAAATGATTTGATAATCTTATATATCTTCCTATATACTTTATTTGAAGCAAGCATATGGAGAAGGCCAGCATACCAAAATTTATTAAAAGCTTTTGATAAGTGATGAGTAATAGTTCATGCCTCGTCGCCTCTATCTAAAACACAATTGAATCTTAAAGTTACAGTAGGTCAGCAAGTCAGTAACAATTAAAGACCCTACTAATAATAGAGAGATGAGTAATCAGACAATAGTTAGAGGGGGATCAGAGTGTTCCTAAAAGTTTTTAAAAATTGAAACCACAGATGTCACCAAATAAAAATAATGAAAAAAATAATTTTATATTGATGTCTAAAATATTTGACTGCTTAAAATATAACATCAAAGTGGTCTCAAAAAGTGAATAAAATTTATATTAAGGTTTGTTAAAATTAATAAATTCTGTGATAAAACCTTAACGAGTTCTTGGAGCACCTTAACGAGTTCTTGGAGCACCTTAAATCAAAATAAGTCTGATCTTTACGGTATTTAAAATGTTTTTGTAGAAATTGGTCAGACAAACTATTTAAAATGAAAGGGTCATATCTCTCTCTATGACCCTATAAAAAGTGGCAAAAATATTCTCCTGAGGACACAATTTCCCATAATGGTGAAGCGTGTATTAAGTATATTTTTTATTGCTACATTCTGCAGGTTCTTAAGACAACATCCTGTTAGCTATTGGTTTGGGGTTCAAACTTTATCTGGTCATAATTTTTGAACGCTGAAATATTATATTATGAAAATTAAAAATTTATCTATGAACATGAAGCAAGTTGAGAATATTACAAAAAATATTTTATCAACTTGCTGTTCTCATATTTGAGGCAGAAAGGGGGTAGAGCAAGGTTTTTCAGACTTTTGTTCAAAGGCATTTATCACCGCAATTTTTTGCATACCATCCTTTTTTGACATAAGCATAAACATATAAATGTTTCGAGTTTGTTCCACGTCTGGAAGACAGCTATCTCAAAGACCAAAAAATGCTGGACCCGCCCTTGGCCATTACCAAACAGGTGTTGTCTGAAGAATCTGCAGTGCAATAATAAAAAATTTACTTATTACAGGCTGATAATATCATTTGAGTGCTCCATAAACTTATGAATCATTGCATTGAGAAAATATCATCCAACATAATCATTTTTATTGAAATATAAATTTTTATTGAAATATTTAAGCAGCTTTTTATCTGGAACAATACTATGTCTATATGTTAATGCAGTCTAAAGTACAAAGAAGCCATTGAACACCACGACAAGAGTTTTACAACTTAAAAAAAAATTGAAAAAATGCATATATCAGAGTCGGACCTGAACCACTGACCTCCAGTTCTGAAGCCAGAACTGTAACATGGTTTCTATCACAACGGTTATTTTCTTTGTAAATTGTTCGCTCTACTTGCTTCAAGAATTTTAGTGCTCTTTTGAATATTGTCCGAAAGGAAGATTACAAATTTCTGTTATTTCTCTGTTACAATACAAAACTTTATGAAGGGCAACACGCATCGGATACCATCCATATTGTTCACTGAACAATATGGATGGTATCCAATGCATGATATGGATGGTATCCGATGCGTAACAGAGAAATAATAGAAATTTGTAATCTGAACGATCAGAACAATCTGAACAATCAGAAATTTGTAATCTGAACACTGAACAATATTCAGTGTTTGGGTCCTGATACTCTCTGGCATAAATTTCGAATTTATCCAAATTGATTTTATGATTTGAATTTATGCATTCTAGAATAATTCCTAAATGCTTAATTTATTCTAAGTGCACTCCTGTTATCTCAGCCGACTTCCCAGCATTTAGAAAAACTTACAAGTCGAGTTTCTATTGTTTATTTAACAATAAATAATAATAATATTATTTTAATAATAATAGTAATAATAGTAATAATAATAATAATAATAATAATAATAATAATAATAATAATAATAATAATTACTCATTACTAAATTTTTCCTGGAATTTACTCTTTTTTCTTTGCACCATCTCTTAATCATTTCACCATATTTTAATTTCTTTTTTGCAAGCCATGTTTTAACTTCTAAACGGTGGAATGCGAAGAATACGTAACAAATTTCTAATCCAGGCAAGATAAAGGAAAGAGGTTCAAAGGAAATATATTTAAATTATCAGTTTCAGTAGATTTTTCCTTACATTAGTAGCAGCATTGTGCGGAAGAAAACGAAATCAGCGCTTTTCAAACTTTTCCGTATCATACTTGATATTACTTGTATGTCAAATTTTTGTAACGATACCTTTGTGGGAGCAAGCATTTTAATTTTTTGAGGCATAAATCTGTATGTTTCTTATTTAAAACTACTTTAAATGGCCGACAATACCGAGTAAATGATACTGAAGGGCTTTCTAAATTATGGTTTTAGTATTTCTTACGACACAGAAAATTTATTGCAGAATTTAACTTTCATTAGTTAAATTCTGCTCCGCAAACTTCTGCTGAAATTGCTTCTGTTCTGGCACGTTGCTCAGTGACTTAGAAAGATGATAGACTGGCCAAAAAATAAAATTTGAAAACTAATATTTTAATATAAAAAATTATTCAAAAATATAAGAACGCCTGTAGTTTGTTATAAATTATATAAAACTCAGTTTATTTGTTCAGAGTCAGTTTTTTTAACGTTTTCTTAACGTTTTCAATTAGCTTAGAAGTCAACAAAAAAAATGTCGCAATTTCAAAACTTTTTTTAACATTGTAAAACTATGACAGAGTAAAAATAACAAAATTTGTAGAGTAAAAATGACAAAAGTTGTAGAGTAAAACCGGAACAAACCGCACACTAATGAAAAAAATTAAATAGCTTTTTATTTAATTTTATTTTTTTATTAGATAGATAATAAAACAACTACATAGGTTTATATTAATATATATTAAAAAAAAAACAAATGCCGAAAATATCAAATGTAAAGGAAAAAAAGTTGTGCGATTTTAGGCGATATTCTGATTAAACCACATGCAAAAGAAAACATCGAATTTTTTATTAATTTCAACTTTTTTTTGTATTATTTCTTTAATACAACTTATATTTAAGAAACTATATTAAAATTTTTACATTTTTTGCAACAAAAAAGTTCAGTACCAAATACGTATTTCATTGGTAAACATGTTTCTTTGCACTACCATTCTTGAAACATCAAATTCTCATGTCATATTTCTGTGTTATTGTAATTTTCACTTTTACATTTTGCAACCTTTAATCGTTTGGCTGCAGGTACTTGTTCTTCATTATTGTTTTGCTGTGGTTGCTCAGCGTTGTTATGCTCAATTATTAAAGCACTTGACAGGGGCGTTTACAGGAAGTTTTTTGGGTAAGTCCGAAAAAACATTACCCTCCTCACCCTTCCTATTTTTTTTAGTTTTGACCGGATTGAGTGTATTTTATAAAAAGGTTTAAATAATTTTTTAAATGACTTATATCATCGCTTAAATGATCACTAAAGCTCAAAATATGATTTTTGCAAACTAAAAAAAATTATTTTTCGAAAATACTCAGTTGTCGTAATGTATAATATATACAGTAGGGTTATGACTTTTTTTCAACCCTATGCTCCTGTACTGTAGTTTGATGAACTTTTACCTAAAAAGCACAAAATGAACTATTATTTGCATATCTTTTGAAAAAAAGTTCACCCCGCCATTGAAAAATCGATTTTGACATAAAAGTTCATCAAACTACAGTACATGAGCATAAGGTTGAAAAAAAGTCATAACCCTAATATACAGGTTATAATTTTTTAAATAAAGATTTTGCTGTGTAAATTATTTTATATAATCTTATAAATAATTTTTAATTATAAAGAAACTTTATAAACACTTTATAAACAAAGTCAAAAAACTTATTGTAATAATTGTACAATGCTGAATAATGTTTTTACAAATATGTCTGGCTATGAAAATAGCTGTTTAACAAGAGGTAGCTAAGACGTTTTTTGAAATTATACTTTTATTGTATTTGAATTTTATTTAAAACACAAATCATAAGTATAACAAACTTGTTAAAAAACTTTGTTCACTATTTATAAACTCTGTGTAATAAGCTAAATTAAACCATTTAGACTTTATCTGCCATTTTGCTTTTTAACTTCTTCTTACTATTCTCTTTTAACCTTTTAGGTGTCTCAGTAAAGAAAAGATTTGTTGCTTGTTATTTTTTTAGTATTTTTAGATTAGAGTTCATTTTTGAAATTCAAACAGTTACGTGAAATTCAACTAAACTTCCCACAGATCAAACTCACGCAACAAAGCCTTTGGCTTGGAAATAATAAATAAACCTAATAAAGCCTTTGGTTAAATAAAGGCACTTAAAGATATGATGTATTCTTTCCAACTAATATAACAAAACACTGAATTTCTGCAATCGTTTTTAGATAAAATTGAAGATTAGAACAAAGAAATTAAAACACAGGTGCTTTATAATACTTTAAAACCGTATCATGAAACATTGTGTTAAGAACAGTACTCAGATGGTCTAGCAAAGAAACAACGATAACCAATTAATAATAACTTGAAACGTAATTTAAGGCTTGTTCAAAGCATATTTGGAGGTGCTGATTAACAATATTTTGGTAATCCTGCAGTTAAGCGGCGTAAAATAATTTTATTTTTAAGAGGCTTGCTCAAAGTGGTGACTTTTTAATATAAACATAAAGGCTTCAGTACATATTGACTATCTTATAGCCTGCTGCTACAAG
Source organism: Hydra vulgaris (assembly GCF_038396675.1). NCBI lineage: Eukaryota > Metazoa > Cnidaria > Hydrozoa > Anthoathecata > Hydridae > Hydra > Hydra vulgaris. The sequence goes on from NC_088934.1 coordinate 54,054,824, forward strand.
GGTGTGTTGCTATATCGACTGTCTTATAGCCTGCTGCTACAAGGTAATGCTGCTACATCGACTGAGGGTTTGGCACGGGGAAGCAATTTTTATTCTTTTATTGTTTCAATTAATATTTCTAACGTTTAAAAAGCTTCCACTGACAAGAGCGCAAAAGCGAAAAAATAAAATTATTTTACGCCGCTTAACTGCAGGATTACCAATTACCAATATTTCTAAGTATAGAGACAAAATCTTTTAATGCTTGAATAAGATTCAAACTATAAAAAATATCATTATTAAAAACATGTCTTGTTAAACACGGTGCAACAATAAAATTTGTTATTAACTTCAGTAGAAGAAGCAGTAGCAGAGGTTGCGCTATTGAATATTCTATTGAAATTTTATGACATTCTTTGAGGCAGAAAACCATAGGAATATGCCATGATTTCATATTTCATAACATCCAAAGAAAAAATCAGTAACAGCTTTTATTAAAACACTAAATAAACAAGCTTTTCCTTTATGTGGTTCATCATAGTTCCTATTTATGATTCTCAGGATTCTTCTGAAAAACAATATAGCTAAATCAAAATTTATACTTATTTAGTCTAAAATCTGGATATAGACATTCTGATTTCTTGCCACAAATGCTTGATTATTAAAAAAAATCAAGGAACAAATAATAGTTTTTATCGATGCAATTATAAACAGATTCCTCTTGTAATAACTCTGTCTTGCTTTCTTGTATCCATAGGGTATCGTGATATCAAAAGTTCTACACAATAATTATAATATTTGATCATCTAACTTTAAAGGAAATGGTGTTTTACTTTAACGGACTAACTTTTCTTTGAAATGCTATTTAAACTTGTGAATTTAACGACATTTTGAACTAATTATTGGCCATATTTTATGCTTGATAAAATTTAATAAATTAAATAAAATACAAATTAGGGAGGGTGTATATTTATGTGGAAGTCCGAATTTCATTTTTCATATTTAAAACTTTTTCTCTTTTAATTTATAATTTAAAATGCAAGTTTTTAAAATGATACGCAGTCTAGTGTAATAAAACTGGGAATGTCGATTGATATATTTTTATATATACTTGTTCTTACTAACTAATTTTACCTCCTGATGATAATTAAACAATAAAACTTGATAAAAATTTTACTCAAGGTGTATGTAATAAGGGTAATAAGTCCAAAGCTTGTTTTTACTAAAATAATCATTTTGATTTTTTTTAAACTAATGAAAGAAAAAATTTAAAAAATAAAGTTCTATATGACGAAATAAAATAAGGTTCAAGTCAAGTTTCTAATCAAGTTATTTAACTCAAAAGTTAGTTTCCAACCTCCATATGTTAGTTTCCAACCTCCATCAAAATATTGTACTTATTACTTTTTAATAATCGCAAAATTATGAAACCGAAATACTATTACGTTTTCCAGTTTTTAATTTTTTTTCCAACCGTCTCAGATACTTAACCGTGCATAATTTGTTTAGTTTTTGCCGTAGATTGGTTTTAATAGTTACATATAATAAAACTTTTTTCAACAAAATAATAAAGTTGAAAAACTTTTATATACGTTTTTGGGTACACCTAACAAGGTAGCAGACATCCTCTAAACACGCCCTTGCTTGGCATATCTACAATTTGCTTGGCATATTTAGAATTTGAGTCTACAATTTGCGTTAAGTTTAGCCACTCATGGCTTTCTTTATTGCCTTTTCTTCATCTTTTTGTTTGAGGAACTCGATCACATTTTGTTCGGTAATTTTATTTTTTTTTCCTAGTTTTGACGTGTGCACTGCTTTGATTTCTTAACTTGCAGTTGATTTCTGGCTTGAAATTGCTTCAATTCCATCTCGATACTGTTTTTGCAACGCTCAATACATGATTGATACCTATCAAAATTTGAAACTGGCGTAGTTGATAAAGATGGTTACCGGTGATTAATTGGAGAAGGTGCCACGAGGTTCATTGTTGCCAGTAAGTCTAAATGCACGTTTTGTCCCTTTTCGCATTTAAAATAACAATCAATTATTTTTGCCGTACAAGAAACAGCTCTGTTATATGCTAAGTTGACCGCTTTTCTTGTTGAAATTTCTTTTTACCATCTCTTCATAAAGGCATAAAACCTTTGTCAGGCTTGCTATATTTGAATAAGTACAATTGACCTTCGCGTTTAAGAAAGTCACACACAAACTCGAGGAGTTCATTTTAAGTTAAACCATAACCACAGTCGCCAAGTGATTAGAACGCATGCATCATCATTCTTTCTGTTTTATTTGAGAGTACCGTCGTTGTATCTGGGCCATGGAAGCCTTTGTTATTGTTATTTTTGCCATTTTTGAGTGTCGAGACTTGAAAGCCATGTTTGAATGCCGCTTTTCTCAATGATATATTATTTTCTTTCATATCAGTAAATACGGGTAGTATATAATTATTTTTGTAAGCGTTTGTTTTTTTAGTTGACATTTTAAAATGAGTGAGTTGAGTAGAATTGGCGAGTGAAGATTGTGTTAAGAACATAACAATTGATTGTAATGACAAATAACATTATAATTCATTGTTAATTAAACCAGAACTGAAACTAAGTTGATTTAATTTTTTATAAAATTTAAAAGTAAATTAATTTTTTTATAAATATAAATGGGATGCAACTTAGACTATTAAAAACTTTTGAAGCTTTTCGGAAACTGTCGAACCCAATTGTCAACATTTTAGCGCATATGACGTCATTTGTGGCAAAACGCAAATGGATTTTAGTTAAAAATGTTTTGGATACTTCTTCCTAGAAAAAATATATGAAACTAAATTGTTTTTTTAAAACTATTTTGCAAAGCTATAAGTTTTTTACTTAAGTTATTAAAACACTCGATTTGAATTTTATATATATATGTTAAGCCGAATTTACGAACTTGCCGATTTCGTGAAATCGGCAAAGTTTTGCGTATTTCATGAATTCGGCACTGTTGTTGCTGAATTCCCGAAATACGCAAAACCTTAGCGTAGTCATGCGAACCTGGAAGATTATTTTGCGGTCTGTGGAGCTACCGAGTTCAATCAGAAACTGAGCAGCGAACTTATTTGATAAAATAACTAATCTGGTCGACGGGGTTTGTTATTCAGATTTTCAAAAAAAAAATTCAATTTGTATTAAACTATCGACTTAAATAAGGAAGAGTTTAAGGACGTACTAAGATTGAGATATAACACGCCACTTGCTAATTTACCAACTTATTGTGTTTGTGGAGATAAATTTGACGAGATGTATCCAATGTCTTGCAAAAAAGGTGGCTTTGTGTGTAACAGACATGATAATATCAGAGATTTTTTAACTGTTTGCCTAGCTAAAATTTGTACCGATGTTCAAATGGAGCCACATTTAATTCCGTTGACAAATGAAAAATTTCATTTCAAAACTGCCAATACAAGCGACAAAGCTAGATTGGATAACTCCTGAAATCTTTATAAGTAAATTTAATAAAAATTTAAATGAGAAGTATTTCTTAAGAATAAATCAAAATAACACATATAAATTACCTAAAGAAATAAACAAATACACAGAATATAGTATAACTTATAGAGGTCCCAAGCTATGGAACTCTTTTCTGAAAGGCAATTTAAATATGGCAAAATCTTTAAATTCATTTCAGTGTAAAACAAAAACTTACGTTTTAAATCTTACGTACTAATTTTTATTTTTGTTTACAAAAAATTGTTTTTTAAGCATTATATCTGATTATTTAACTGTTTGTATTTTTAAATATTAAATGTAATCTTTATATATTATATGTTGAATATGATATCATGTATTTAATTTGAAAATTTGTATTTAAATATCTTCTTTTTATGACCTTTTGTGACTATTAGTATCTATTAATATTATATCTTCTTCTTAACTATTTGTATCAATATATATATATATATATATATATATATATATATATATATATATATATATATATATATATATATAATTTTTTTTTTTTTTTTTTTTCAATTAAAATTTTTCACTTTTTCAATATTATATCTTTTTTTTTGACTTATTGACGGTTTTTTTGACTTATTGACGGTTTTTTTGTCTTATTGACGGTGTTTGTACTTTTAATTGATACATATTCTTTTTTCTCTATTTTTATTCTTAAATATTATATCTTCTATTTTTACTATTTCTTTTTTTTTTTCTTTCTCCTAAAATTTCTACTTGATTTATTAACTATATATTACTATTAATGTTATGATCTGTAGGGGCTCTATGAAAAGATTAGGTTGGTATCTTGCCATCCATATCTTCTTTGAGCCCCTGTCTGTTTATTATTTATACATTTGTAATTAAATTTTATTTTTTGTGAAAGGGGATTCTAATTTATACAAACAGCAAAATAAAATAAAATTAAAAAAAAAAAAAGGAAATAAAAGCTAAAGGATTTTGGAGAAAGGGAGTAATCGCATTTTTTGATGTTACAGTAACGCATGTAAACTCCAAGTCCTCCAAAAAACAACCACCGAAACAGATATTCCGTAGAAACGAGGAAGCAAAAAACGTGAATATTTAGAACGAGTTCTTGAAGTTGAACATGGTACATTCACCCCATTGATTTTTGGTACCAATGGTGGATTCGGAGACGAATGTAAACGGTTCACGGCTCTACTTGCGAATAAATTGTCTATTACGAATGGTGAGAAGTACGGAACAAATATAAATTGGTTAAGGACACGTCTTTCGATGGAGATTACGCGAGCATGCCTCCTCTGCTTAAGAGGCTCACGAACCCCATTTAGGCGCTACCACGTTGATGGCGTTGGTTTAGAGAATGTACAAAGTGGACTTATTTAATTTGTATCTTTAAAATGTTATTGTTTTACTTAATAATAGATTAAGTTTAACTGGTAAAAAAAAAAAAAAAAATGTATTAAACTTAAAAAGTATCGCATTACAGCCATTTTAGTCCTGTAGAATTTTGTCTTAACCTAGAAAAAATTATTATAAAGACATAGTATATATCGTTGGAAAGTTTATTTAGTTCCTGTTTAAAATGAGTGATTTTTTTCATTTTGGGTAAAAAAAGTTGTGACGTTACAAAGATTAGCAGAAAAGCACAAAATTGACATTTTTGGCCAAAAATATCAATCTATTAAGCAAGTAAATGTAACATAATTTTTATATTTATCACTCCTGAATATTAGTAGTTAGTTTAATTAACTGAAAGCTAAATAAAAACTAAACGCATGATATAGGGGCGGAGGGGGACTCTATTTTAGCAAATTTTTCGAAAAATTGACGCAAACATGTGTGTATAAAACAATTATTCCTCTATTATATATTAATACTGTTAAACGTGATTATTCGGTAGAGTTACCAAGATAATGTTAAAACATATTTACAAAGAAGTTTCTCTTAGAAACTTTAAAAAAATGCAACTAAGTGAATTAAAATTGAATTTATGCAAAAACATCTTAAAAGTGACGTTCATCTGGTTCATTTTCTTCGTCTACTTTTTCCACATTTAAACAGTTAATCCCGTGACAGGTACAACACGATGAAGTGCAGTGAAACCCTATTTTTCTGCAGGAACATCGACTCAAACACGAGTTTTTACACCCACATTGAACAACCTTTAGGATATCCTCTGGACCTGCGCTTTCGTCTGTTGCTTTTGGTGAGTGCATAAAGTCAATTAATCTCCGTTCCCAATTAAGTGAGTCAAGGTCATTATCACTTAGACATTTCCAAATACCCACTTGATGGTATACTCTCAACCCATGATAGTAATCAGCTTTAAGATAAGATGGAAGAACAGAAGGATTAACGTAAGCTCGACCAGAGCTTACCATTTCCTCGTACTTTTGCTTTCGTATTTGTTGTAGATTTGATGTTAAGGAATGAAGAAGATGAAAAAAATAAACTGATGCATTTCATCAGTTTATTTTTTTCATCTTATCAGGTAATTTATCATTGTGGTAAAAAATATTTGCTGCATCGCGCAAATCTTTGGTTTGAAGCTTTCTGAAAATTGAAGTCTTTCCAAAATTGTAAACTGCTGATGTTGTATCACAACCTGTAAACGCGTGCGCGAAAAGAATATTGTTAATGACATATTTTGCTGTACCGCCAATAATCTGATCAATGTCATAACGTTCACGCTGGCAATCATGTCTCTTTGTCATACTTATATTTTATGTATAGATTCAACTGATTTACAGTGGTAAATTAATAAAGGTTGTGATAGGTTCTGTTTTAGAAAACTTAAATACGATTTTAATGATTGCAGTATCTGCATTTTAAAAATGTTATCAAATATTTCACCCTTGTTCCAATTGTAGCAGTATAAAAGAGCGCTACAATCGGCAACACTTAAAGAATTAAGTACATTGGGCATAGATACAACTGGCTTTATTAGGCAATTTTTTAGCTTGTCTTTTTGAGCACTGTGCGCTTGACCATCTTTAAAAGTGACGTAGGGAAAAAAGTCAGATCATAGTAAAAGTAGTCTTTAATTTCCTTGTCTGGTTTTTTCTCAACGATGACTGACAAACGCAACAATAATGTGAAGGGATCAATTGATATATTTTTATTGTTGACTTTAATATTAATCCTTGAAGATTTTTGAGTTGATTACCCTCTTAAAGATTACTTCTGTGTGTCCCATATCATTCATTTGTGCCTGTACTGATGCAACAATGCTTTCTAAACAATCACAAGTTGCCTGATTAAATTCATCTACAATCCCTGAGCCCTGAGACTCAAGTTGTTCTCTTACATCAAACGGGCAATGAGAATCCATGATTTTCTAAAAATCTTCAGAGTCACGCTTGATCCTTCCCGCACAAAGTTTTTTGTGTTTCTTACTTGTGTTTTTTGGCGAAGTTAACGAATTTACTGCTTCTATCATTTCAGTGCACCTTAATAAAAAGTATAATTTTAATGGAAGAAATATAATGTATATCTATTTTATTAGTAGCATTTATTAATTTTTACCCTTTTATCCCTTTGTTACCATAACATCAGTTGTTCTATTGGCAAATTCCAAGTCAATAAAACAGGAATATTTAATGTTATTTATACCTATACACTGTACTTGTCCAAACATATAACATATTTTAAGTAATTTCTTTGCCAACAACTCCTCCTTTATCCTTCAAAAATTTTATTAGTATCTGTTCTATTGATAAATTCGTCCATATTCCAGACGAGCTCTTTGAAGTGCGCTTTACTGTGTGTTCGCCATTAAGGAACTGTTTATATACTTCTAGGTGAGTGCATGCTAATTTATCCACTGGTTGTAAATATGAACGTAATGATTTTGTATCATTACCGCTCGAATAAACTCTTGTACAATAAATATGTAGTGAACATAGTTTAGCCATAATTTTGCAGTTCGTGATTTCGCCATGTATTCTTCTTGCTTTTCTTCAAATAATAACTTCTTTTCAAACTCAGTATCACCATTTTTATTATGCATATCTGAGTTGTTTAATTAATTAACATTAATTTGATAACATTAATTTAATATAATTAATTTAATTTCAGCTTTTTCTTCATTGCTTAGTTTAATCCAAATTTCTTCCAGCAATATAAATAAGATAGCCGATGAAGCAAACATATGGCCTGGAAGACCTCAAGCAATTGCCTCTCCAGAAAACATATGGTTGACTGTTACGGAAGCATAAACGGTTTTAAGAGCAGTTTTTAAAATAGCTTCAAGAAAACTCGTTAGCTGACGAAATCCACCAATTCTAATAAAAACGTTCATTTTTTTTATAAGCCGCAATTTCATAGGCTTTGACATAAAGCTGTTGATCAAATGCTACAAAGGGCATTTCAAGTCAATAATAAAATAATACAATAATAAAATCTTTGTGACTTACAGAAATCTTTCTATAAAAAACCTGAATAATTAAAAAAAAAAACTCCAAATAGAACGATGGGACAACGTTTATTCATCAACAGATCCTAATATTGCTTTTGATAATTTCTCAAGTACATTTCAAAATATCTTCTCAAGTACATTTCAAAATATCTTTGAATAATATATGCCCAAAAATAACTACAGAAATAAAAAAAAAAGGATATAAGAATCCATGGATGACAATAACTTTAATTAAAGCATCAAAAAGAAAACAAAAACTTTACGTAAAATTTTTAAAATCAAAAAATAAAGATGATGAAAAAATCTAAAAAATTAACTAAACTTGAATTTAATAAAGCAATTAGCTATTTATGTTATGGACAGCATTTGTAAACCATTATTTTATTTAATATCATCTTCATTTGAAAATAGTATATTCCCTGACAAACTTAAATTAGCCAAAATTAATCCCATTCTCAAAAAAGGTGATTGCAATAATATTTCTAACTACCGACCTATTTCTCTACTCCCAGTTTTTTCAAAAGTATATGAGAGAGTAATTTATAATAGAGTTAATAAGTACTTTACATTAAACAGTTTATTATACAAAAATCAGTTTGGATTTCAAAGCAATTGCTCTACTGAACATGCTATTATTAAACTTGCTAACAAAATATATAAGTCGTTTGATTGTGATGAACTGGTATTAGGAGTTTTTATTGATCTTTCCAAGGCCTTTGATACAGTTGATCACAGTATTTTACTTTCCAAGCTGAACTATTACGGCATAATAGGCTCAACATTTAAGTGGATTCAAAGTTACTTGTCTAACAGAAAGCAATTTGTACTACTAGAAAAGTCAGGAGCCCTTGATATTACGTGTGGAGTTCCTCAGGGTTCAATCCTAGGTCCATTATTGTTTTTAATATATATTAACGAAATGCATAAAGCTTCCCAAAAAATATCTACTATTTAGTATGCTGACGATACAAATTTATTTTTTAATCATCCTGATGCAAAGACTTTGTTTGAAACTAGGAATATTGAACTCGAAAATTTCAACCTCTGGTTCATAGCAAATAAATTATCCCTAAATTGTAAAAAAACTAGCTTTACTCAATTTCAAAAAAAAAAAACAATCAATTAATCTTCCGTTAAAGCTGCCTAAACTGTTTATTAATAAAAATCAAATTAAACGTTACAAATGCACAAAATTTTTGGGAGTACTTTTTGATGAAAATTTGTCATGGAGAAACCATATTGGTCTTCTTGAAACAAAGGTGTCCTCTGTAATAGGTGTTTTGTATAAGTCAAGACCTTTTCTCGATAGTAAATCACGTAATATGCTTTACTTTAGTCTTGTACAAAGTCAGCTTTTGTTCGCAAATATTGTATGGGCCAGCACCCATAAAACCAAATTGCTAAAATTGCAAAGTCTGCAAAACCATGCATGCAAAGCAATTAATTATTTAAATAGGTTAGTAAACCCGGCCCCAGTGATGAAAAGCATGATGGTTCTAGATATTGAGAAACTTAACACATTACAGATATTAGTTTTTATGTATAAATATAAAAACAATCTTCTACCAAGCGTTTTTTCAGATAACTTTCTTATATCATTTTCTGTAAAATATAATCTGCGTTCAAATACCAGGAACGACTATCAACTAGGAAAAATTCACAGCAGCCAAGTTTTCTAATTACAAACCGAGGTCCATCCATATGGAATCGTTTCCAAAATAAAAATATTATAGACCTAAAAAGCATTTCATCGTTTAAACAACAAACTAAAATGCACCTCCTTAATTCCTGACATATATATTATAGTTTACAGTATTTGTTTTCAGATTTTTTTGTATTTTTTCTTTTTATTTATTTTTTATTTTTTTTTCTTCTTATGTGTTTTAATTTTATTAAATTTTTTATTTTTCTTTAAAAATTAAAGTGTTTTTTTATTTTTATTTCAATAGTGACTAAAGGGGCTCTATGAAAAGGTTGTGATGATAAACGCATCATCCTTACCTTCTTTGAGTCCCTGGCTGATTATAACAGTATATATATATATTATAAATTAAAAAGATTAAAAACGTTTTTTATAAAGGTTTTTTATGTTTACCATGTTATTTATTTTATATGAAAAATTGTAATATTGTTTAATCAGCGAAATAAAAGTTAAATAAATAAAATAAAATAGCTTTTCTGACTGTATTACAATAAAATTTAACAAAGAATATAACGCATTGAAATCAGTTGCCAGTAAACTGATCACTGGAGGCATGGTTACTTTAGATATAGGTAGAACATTATTAACTTGACAACCCATATAGGCAGCCCAACTAGGGCATTGTAACTCAAAAATATATGACATGTTCCAAAGTATATCAACAAGGTTTGGCTTTAAAATGACCTTAAATAAAAGAAAAATGAAAAGTTAACCATGATCGGCTCATAACACCAAAAATCTCAAATTAAATTTTATCTATAGAAGTTTTATTATATTTTAAAGATTTATGCAAAATTTCAACACATTTTTTTTGAAATACTGCTAAGCCTAGTTATGTAAATACCTATGCAAATTCTTGAAATTTTATTTGAGATAAAACCGGAACTAGGGTTTCTCAAACGGGATCACGGGATCCCGGAGATAAAAAAACCATCCTTTATCCCGGGATTTCGATGAACTTTTCCGGGAATCCCAGTAATTTTTTAAACATATTTTAAACATTTGTAAAGATATTAAAAATATTATTACTCAAAATTTGAGTACTTATTACTTCCTTTTCCCTTTTGTAATGAATTTCTATAAAAATTAGGAAGATATATTATTGAGGGCAATTAAATCACTAACATTTTGCAGTTTTGGTTTGTGTTTAAGATAAATAAATTATTACTATTGAATTTGATTTATAAATAGATATGATTTACTTATTTAAATTGTATATGTTGTAACTTACAGCATATAAAGCTTAAATAAACAAACCAAATCAATTTATAAATCAAATTCAATAATAATATTTTAACAATCTCGGGATTGTCGATAACGCAAAATTAAACTTATAAACAAAAGACAAAGGATTAAAAGTTTTCCTGCGCAGAGTCTTTAATCTAACCAAGTATATAAACAACCTTTTAAGTCCAGCAAAAACCACCACACAAAAGAGCAAAATGATCTCCAACTTATATTTTAAAATAAGTTTTGTGTTACGTAATTTATGGACAATCCCCTCAGACACAAACCAAAACTGCAAAAAATTGGTGACTAATCTAATAAATAATCACAATTGCAAGAAATTACAATGAATAAAGGGGAGTCCCTGATATGTTAAATATGTTAAAATAACCACGGACACGTTACAAGTACTTGTGCGTGCAAAAAAAGTAATTAGGTACGCATAAAAGTTAGTTAGTAAATAAAGTAATTAGTAACGTTAAGAAAGTTGTTAGTATGTAAAAAGTGAAATAATTGAAAAACCAAGTATATGAAGTTTAAAATATATGCTTAGTAATTACAATTAATTTAAAATAATTTATGTAAATCTGCTATCAGCACACTATTTTGGGATTTAATTGTAGGTAATATAGTTTTTTATTTATATTTTAGAATATTTTAATCTATTTAAATAATAGGATAATAAATATACCGCATCATGTCAAGTGGATCTAAGGCATGGCAAAATTTTACGAAAGAAAAAAATACAGAATCTGCCACTTGTAATATATATAAAACAACAATATTATGTAAAGGATTTTCAACAAGTGGTCTTCTTCGTCATTTAAAAATCTTCATAAGGAAGTCGAAATCGAAGTAACGAAAAAAACCTAATCGAAGACTCAAATTTTGAAGTTAGAAATGCTCAACCTAAAATTACGTCATTTTATAAAAAAGGAATTTATAAAAGAACTTGCTACAATATTGGTGGCTGTAAATGGCTTTTCTATTAATGCTATTGCAAAATCTGAATTTATAAGAAAATCTTTATCTGATAAAGAAATGTTATTGCTAAAAAACCCTTCACATGTAATGAATTTGGTAAAAAGTCAATACCATCAAGCAAAACAAGGAGTGGTTAAGGAAATGACTATGCAAATTCAAGGTGGCTCAAGATTCTATTTAGTAAAATAAAATTTTACTAAATAGTGAAAATCAGTGATTTCAATTTCATCGGACAGAGAGTGTAATGCATCAGACAGTCAGAACTCTGATGAAAATAATAGTAAAAATGACGAGTCTGAAAAAATCAATTTTACAACTTCAGTGGATTTACAGTCAAGCCAAAACAAAGATTTATTCAATTTATGAGACGGTGAGATCACTGAAGAATAATTTTAGCATTAGTATTATTATAGCACAAACAATCTAGAGAATTGTAAGAATGTTTCGTAAATCACCACTCAAAAATGAAATTTTATAAAAATGCGTAAAAATTACATACAATAAAGAACTTAAGTTAATACTGGATGTAAAGACAAGATGGAATAGTCTTCTTGCAATGTTGGAGCGATTTATTGCATTAAAAACATCTATATTTAAAGCATTGATAGATTTTAAACACAACAATATTAACAATATTTTGGAGGATGAAAATTTAATGGTGCAGACTGTAGTAACGGCGTTGCAACCAATTACATTGGGAATTGAAGGTCTTGGCCGATACGACGCATCCCTATTTGATGCAGAGGGGTATTAGTGTTTATATTAGATGTTTTGCGCAAAAATAAAGATTGTTTTTTGGTTAAAATGCTGCAGTATGTGCAACAGAGAATTGTCGAAAGACGGAATAAAAATTTAGTTGGCTTGCTAAAATATTTAAATAATCCATCAAATTATAAACACAAATCGGACATAGATTCTGTAATAATATTGTCTTCCAAATCAGTTCTTCAAGCTACGGCTAAAAAATTATCTTTTAACCACTTTGTTGAGGATATTGATGGTGGTGGAAATTCCGCTGAAATTGAAGAATTAGAATGCAGTAATGATGGAACTGACACGTCGTTTATAGTCGAACCAAATTTGATGACAATATCTAAATTAACACTTCATCAAAAATTGGATGCTGCTATTACAAACTTTAGTCGAACTGAGAGTCCAGAAGATGTATTATATGACGTTAAAAATATTACAAAAGAAATGGATATTTTTGATGCAACGAAAAAGCATACAAATAATTAATAAAAATTATATAATGCTCTGTTAACTATCCCACCGACATCAATCGATTCAGAGAGAGCTTTTTCGGCGGCAGATCTTTTTTTTTTACAAAAATTCAGAAAGCAATCATCATGCTTTACAAATGCATGTTGATTGCTTTCTGAGCAATGCAAATATATGTGAATAAAATTTGTAAAAACATTAATTAGTTTAGATTTAGTTTATTTTAAATTATACAGTTTAGAGGTATTATTCTTTCTTATTTTACTTTTTTTTTATTTATATATATTTTTATGTTAATTCACATTCCCAAACCAAGAAGACCACTACAGTTGAGAAGACTTTAGTTGTGTTTACAACAAATGCAGATTTGTATGTTATGTATATGTGGTTATCATGTGTGATTGTTTTTTCATTTTAGGATTCATATAAATATAAGATTCTTTTTGACTTGCGGCTTTGGATTCTTTTTGTTGATGGACGTCTTTTTGTTTTGTATACGATTCTTTTTGACTAGCGGCTTTCGACATGTTTTGTTTGATGTCTTTTTGTTTTTGACGTCTTTTTGTTTTTGTTTTTGTTATGGTCTCAAAATTACGTTTAATTCGGACCGTAGAGAAAGCTTTACTTTTTCGGAAACTTGATTTAGATATGGTCTCAAAGTTACCTTTAATTCGGACTCTAGAGAAGACTTTACTTCCGAACAATATCTTTCCCGCTTCGTACATCGTTTTTACATTACGACTTATATTATTGCTTTATGACCCAAAATAGTTTTTTAACCACTCATTTGGCTTAAATTTATCTGGTCTTATTTTAGTATTTAGTTAATCTTCTTACAATATTTTTTAATATATGATTTATCCGCTGATTTTCATATTATTACTATTATCAAGGAACGTTTATGCTATATTATCTTACATTCATTACTCAGCTTTGTTTTATTTTTCACAGACACAATTTTCGTCTTTAACTATTATTCAGAGAATTTCTTATATCCTTCACTACATGTTTAAATCTTCACATTTTTGCAGGCGATGTATATATGTTTTTTTCTTCTTTCAAATATTACTTGATTTTTAGTTATGATTTTAAGTTGCGCGGGTTGTTTCATTTTCTTACACTTTAGATTGGTTAACAAAATTCGAATGGAGTATCTTTGAGAGCGTTAGAGTTTTCTGAAGACTCTATTGTGTTTTATTTTATTTTAAAAGGGTTTTTAATAGGGTATATTGCCATTTGATTATTTTTGGTTTATTTGTGCTGGAAGTACCTATGTGGTTTAAATGGTCTTAGGGGAAAATTTATTAGTATTTTCTGTTTGCACACTTTAGTTGTTTTAGTTTTGTTTCTGGCATTTTTATTTGAATTTTAATTTATTGTGTGTAGTTTTTTCTACCGGTGGTGTGGTAAGTGATTAATTTAATTATTTTTATTTATATTGTGCAGTAGATTGACACTTTTTATATCATATCATCAAAAAAATATTAGTGTTTTACAAATTTGGGTGTGGTTGGGTTTTGGCTATTTGTAGTGAATCCTTTTTAACTGCAGTATGGAATAGGCGTAAATCGCGGGGTAAAGCATAAGTGGCAATGACGTTTGTCTAACGGGATAAACTAGTTATAAGTGCTGATCCTCATCGAAACGCCAGTAATAATAGACGCGACTCTGAGGAGATGTTTATTACTTAATCACTACACAAATTATGTTTACACATTGGCATTAATGTTTTTTTTCCATTCTGAGGCCTTTCATTGTTGTATGCATACTTTTTATTTTTTAATGTATTTTTTGTTTTATTTATTTTTTGTTTGGTGATATATTTTTTGTATATCTTAGTTCATAATAGTATTTATATAACGATTTATTATTATTATTATTTTTTTTTAATTATTATTGTTAGTACTGTTTAGATGAATTGTCTGTCTTATTTATATTTTAAATATTCCTCTATTAATCTTTATTTTTGTCTTGACAACTGTCAAAATATGCTTTATTTGAAAAATAGTTCTCCTTTATTCTAATGTACTTCATTTCTTCCCTCAGGCGCTCAATGCTCGTGTGTGACCATTCGGCGAATTTTATATATATCAGAATTATATATATGCCAAAGTTTATAAATAATAGAAATCATTGGATTAGCTTATTTAGAGATTGGATTAATAACTATACTCTACATATAAATCAATATACTCTACATATAAATAAAAGAAAATTACTGAAAAATGCAAAATAAAAATAAAAATACAACAGTTGATTATAGTTAATTAAGCTATCATTGATCGATATCAATATTAATTCTCTATAATCGATAATTGCACCAATACGTCTTAGCTTTCAGAATTCAGCCTCTGAAGCTTTATAGCATCAGAAACACTTAACTGCACAACTAAACCTAACTTTTTTTGCAACACAAAAAAATATTGCCTTTTCACAAGACAGAGAATCACAAAACAACATAGACAAATCACTTTCTAAATCTGAATGATTTATTAATTTAAGGAATATAAAAGCACGTTTGCATCATCTACCTCAACATGTCTACTTAATTTTGAATAAGGTCCACGTTTGGTCCAATTTTGAACCACGTCCTAACTAAATATAAGTTTTTTTACCAACTATTGGACTTATGAATAGTTATTATTTATTAATTATCATTATTGGACTTATGAATAACTATTAATTTTTATTTTTCATTACATCCGCCGGCCTCCAGCCGGCGGATGTAATGAAAAAATGTTGTGTAAATAATGTATGTAATGAAAAATTTATGTAATGAAATAATTTCACGTTTGTCTTTAAGTTAACGAGCAATTAAAATATTAACTGAGAACAAATGTTAAATATTTGGCATTAAAATATTTAATTAAATAAAAAATGTTAAATATTTGACATTAAAGTTTTGTTTTATATGATTTATTGACTATTTAAATAATTAAAAAAAAAAAAAAAAATTAAAATTTTGTCAGAGCGGTTGTTTTTCAAGGACTATCGAATAAATTTTTAACTTTTAAACGTTTTAAACTTTAAATCGCTTAAAACTTTAAAACGTGTAAAAGTAGATGAGTCTATATTTTTAAACGTTGTAAAAGTATAAAGTAAAATATAAATAATATTTATTAAAGTATATATATTTAAAGCTTATAAATTTTTTTTTGTTGTTGTTGTAATTTGGCAAAACTATTAGCGTATTACAGCGTGGTCGCAAATTTTTAATAAACATTAGCAGATATCTTTTTAATAACTTTTACAATATCCATTAAAAAAAAGTATTTAACATTATGGCAAATGATAAAATAGATAAAAATTTTAAAAATTCTTTTTTTATTTATAAAATTTAAAAATAAAAAATTAATGAAGGACTAGTTACACATTTAAGCTGCCATTTTGAAAAATTTTCAAACATGATTGTAAAAGTTTTACAAATGCTAAAAACTCAAAATTTTCAGTGTATATTTAGAGCACTGTTAACTGGGGTTTCTACCACGTATGTGAAAAACGGATAATTATTTTTTAGATTATTTAATTTTTTTCAAAAAGTAGTAAAATGAAGTAGTTTCAAAGTTATTTTTTAGACAATTTTCATTTATTGGTTTGATTAATTACTTATATAAAAAAAAATAAGGTAAAAGTGTTTATAAAGATTGCGTAATAAAAAAAAGTCATATTTCTTCATATTTCTTGTCAACAAATCTTTTTTTTATAACTTTTATTAACTTTAGTTTAGGTATCAGCAGTATCAAGGTATCAGCAGAAGAAATGTGTTTGTTGATACCTGCTGTGAAAGCCTTTTTTGTCTTATATTCATTTTCAAAAAAAACTTCTAAACATTTGAAAAACTTGCTATCGGTAATGAGGCTGTAGTTTTTTTTCTTTTTTTTGATGTGTAATAGCTGTTTTTTGAATTTATATTTACGTTTTCTAATTGTGCAACAAGTTATTTTTTATTTAAAAGATGCAAACAAACTTCTAATGAAAATAGTTTTTAAGCAAGCAAGCAAATATACCAAAAGATGTGGTATTATTTGTATACTTTAAGCTGTGAAACTTGTCTTAAATTTTTTTGAGCACTGGTAAAATATTAAGCTAACAGGATATTTTTAGAGCTTTTAGAGATTTAAAGTTTTCTCTAAAAACTTGACTATAAAGCTTAAAAATCTATAAACAAATTCGTTACTATGGTGGTTGCTAGAGAAGCTTGAAAAACTATAGTGCAATAAACTATGATTATTTAAGGTGGTACACCACCAAATATTCCATAATGTTCGAACTTAAAAAAAAAGTTAAATTTTATATCAATAAAAATTTCATTAATTTAAAATGCTATTTTATACTTCATTTTACTTTGCCTCGATTACTTTGCCTCGAATTTATCAAAAAACATTCATTTTAATGGATCCATTCAAAACACGATAACTTGAAATATATTGAAACACAACATCCATGAAATTTTTACATATGTTCTAGACATATCAGGTAAAGTATTGATATTTGGATTTTAAGATTTTCAAAGTGCATAAAAAATTATATAAATTTTTTTACATCAAGTAAAAAAAAAACAAACTATTTTAGACCTTAAACGTAAAAAAAAAAAGGTTGGAGCAGAATTTAAAAATTTCAATATATCATTCCCTAGAAAAAATAGTATAATAAACATTTCTTAAAAATTTTAAGTAATTTGCACTTTTGCTTCTCAAGATATAATGTTTACAATCAGACAATGTTTCGCAAAATTTGAAAATGGAGAAAAACCCAATAGAAAATTAATTATTCTGTATAATTTTTTTTAGTTAATTTATCGAAAAATTAAAAAATAAGTTGGGAATAAGCTTTTTATATTATTAATCTACAATAAATTGCCTGCCAAATGAGCGAAATATTAAAAATTCACTTTTTTTTTCAAATTTCAGAAAATATTTGGTGTTGTACCTACTTAAAAAACTAAATTAGTTTACAACAAGCCGTTTTTATGCAACTAATCTCTGTCAAGTTCATTATTAAAATTGACTAAACAAAAATTGCCTTCCAACTGGCTGCAGCCGCCAAATTGGAAATTTGGCGGCCGCAGCCAGTTGGAAGGCAGACCTCCAAATGATTCTGCCTCCACAATTTTTTCTGGAGGCGGCCACCAATAGCTTCCGCCTCTCTAATAGCGCTGGGCTGCAAAATATTTTGCCTCCAAAAAATAACTCTGGCTGCGGCCGCGAATAGAAGGGCAGAAGCTACTGAAGGCGGAAGAAAGAACATTTTGCCGCTAAAAATTTATTGGGAGGCCGCCGCCAACGTCCGCCTCCCTAAAAAGTCGCTAAAAAGTCCAGAAATAACTTTCATTTTGGTTAGATTGGTTTTTAACAACAATCACGCTGAATAAAAGAAGCCAAAATACAAAACTTAGAATAAAATTGCAAAATGCCGAACAATTTCCAAAGCAAGAACAATAAACCGACAATCTTTGAAAAAAACTTTTAAATAACTAATGCAAATAACTTCAAGAATAATTTAAAAAATAAAAAGTTAAAGTTAAAAAAGTAAAAGTAAAAGAAGTAAAACTAGAAGTAAAAGTAGAAGTTAAACTTAAAAAAGTTTCATAACTTTTCATAACCACAACAACAGCTTATTTTAATTTATTAAATATAGCAAATTTAGAAAGAAGGTTCAAAAAAGCACACTTTCAAATTTAAAATTAACTAGTCGATTGTGAAGAAATGTGTCTTGATGTTATTTTATCAAACAGATGAAATAACTTCAAAATCTTTTTGTTTCAGTAAATTTTGGTTACTTTTTTTACTTTAAATTTTCAAAAATTTAAAGTAAAAAGTTAACAAAAGTGCAAATCACAATATTTAAACAACCAGATTCCAATCACATATTTAAAATCAGGCCCGTAGCAAGCTTTTTGTTTTTGTTTGAGAATTTAAATTTATTTAACGACATAGAGCAAACTCCAAACATTTATATATTCATGTTTATGTAAAGCTTTTCAAAAGTATTGCAATAATCGGAGTCTGTTAACAATAAATCCCTAAAAAGTTAACTTCCCTTTTATGCCATTAGTGTAAGAGTGATGAGTTTATTACATTTATAAATACATTTTTTTAACATTTTAAACTAAATTTAAGTTAATTAACAAGTCTCCAATGCCATGCAATAATCTCTCAGTGTTCAAAAGCTATGACTATTTAAATTATAAGCAACCTCCCCCATTTTTTAGAGGATTTAAAATATTATTTTTAATTAAGTTATAAGTTCGTCTGACAATCAAATTCTGTTCCTCATTCAAAAGTTCGGATTGAATGTTAATTTAATCAAATCGCGCAGACTTAAAATTTGTCGAAGAATAACGAAGAAAATTAAGTTTTTATAAGTGACTTTAGTCTATAAGATCATTTGTATTTTTCAAGCAATATTATAATATTGTTCAAATTATTCTTTTTTTTATTATTATTAACTTGATAATTATCAAATTAATTTTTTTTTCAAATTTAATTTTGTCATTGGTTTTTGTTTTTTTTTAATTACAAAAAGACATTCTTTATTGCAGTGGTTGATTTTTAATTTTTATAATTTTTTATTTTTTCTAAATTTGTCGTTACAAATTATTACATTTCTTTGGTAAAATATACGGATGGCGGGGTAATAGTCTTATTGCCAAGCCCCTAAATATCCGTACATAATTAAGTCATTAAAAACTTTAAAAATTAAAAATTGATGATCCTGAGTTTTTCTGAAATTTGAGTTTAATAAATTTATATTAGTTGACAATCATAGTTTTGTATTTTATAGGAATATATCTAAAAAAATAATATATGTGTAGCTGAAATACTGAATTCTCCAGTTTTAGTAAGTTATTTTAGAAAACGAGAAATTATTTTCTAAAAAAACATACTAAAACAGAAAAAATATTGCATAAATAACAGAAGTTTTGAATAATTTTATTATTTTAACATATAAATAAAATAGTTTAAAAAATATTATCCATAAAAATATAAATTAAACAAAATACAAGATTCAATTTTAAATTGACTTAAATACAAGTATTGCGTGATATTATACCACGTGAAAAGTAATGTAAAAAGGTTTCATAATTTGAAAATGCGGCGAATCCTTTTATCACCAAACCAATTAGATTTACTTAATCAACAGCATCTTTAACTAATAGTATTATTAATAGTTGCAAATGAGGTCTTTTGATGTGTTGTTAAAAACCATGTTAAACTCATTTAAAGACTTTATGGTAACCAATAATATAATGATGTCTAATTGAGTAAATTTTGATATTATTATAATTAGAAAAACCAATGATTTTGGTAATAAATATACTTTATATAACCTTGACCTTTGAGTTTTGAATTTTAAAACCTATTGACTTAAATTTAGCGTAAGAAAATAAAAAAATAAAAGTTACTAATTTGTTGCCCTCACATTTGGGTAGGGATGTTAAATGTTAGGGTATTTTTTTTCCAGGCTCCATTCACTGGATGCGTAGATTAAGACTATTTATTAATCTACGTATAAATTATTGCTTAGCGACAGCTACAGCTAGGGTTATACGTATATTACACAGTGGCGTAGCATAATATTTTTGGTCAGTAGACATACGTGGGCAAGTTGCCCAATTTCTGTATCTCTGAAAGAATAACTTTTTTTTTTAAAAAAAGTCTTTAAATATATCATAGGACTTCCAAACCTTTCGGCTCTTGCTTCAGTTGCTTGTGGGACCGTAATTTTGCTTAAACTGGCTTCGCGGTTTATAGGCCACTAATACTACACGCAGATAAAGAAATTTGAAAAGTTCTAAATTTTTCTTGCCCTTATAACAGTACCGTAGTTGCTTAAACTAAGACTTATAGAGTCAAAGGATATTCTTGAGCAGGTGAACTTTTTTTGTATCAAAGTGGCAAAAAATCTTAACAAAAATATTGCGTCCTCTTAAAAAGTTCGGGGCTCATTAATCTTCAGGGCATGGTGTTATAGTCCTCATAATTAAGGACAGGCTTTAACTTTCTCTCCTTAATTTTTAAATAATCAATAAGTTTACGCAAAAAACTTGTCAAAAAGAACTAACAATTATGCCAATTATTTTCCTTTCAAATAAACGACCCTTTCTGAGTCTCCCATGGGTATATGCACCTTTTGCTAACTGCCTTGTTTCAGCTTTGTCTAAATTCCTGACCTTACGATTGGCGAGAGTGAATATTTTTGAGACGGTTTGATTCAGAGAATGATTATTATAGCTAAAACTATCATGAACCGGAACTAGAAAGGGTTTTAACCATGGTCAGAAACCTATTATTGATATTTTCAAACTCTACAGGGGAAGAAATACCTAAAACCGCGCAAATTAAATATTACGGCAAACTAAACGTTAGTGACATAAAGTTTTACTTTTTTGCATTACTTTTGATCCTGTCAAAGTTATTGTAAAATATAAGTAAATTTATTTACTTTATATAAATTACTTTTAATTTACTTTACATATTACATAAAATTGTATTTCAAAATTTAAAATTAATGCTTACGTAATTTAAATTTTATTTTATATAATTTATTTTCAATATAAATTTGTTATTACTTTTAAAATAAAACATTCCTGCTTATGAAACATCATGTTATTTGTAAATTTAATTTACATTTAGTAGCTTATTACTCTTACGTAATTTACTTTCATGTGCAAGTTACTTTTTAATATAATTTTTTTTAATTAGTTACTTTTATAGGTAAATGTAAATTACAGTTTGAGGAACTTTTATATTATGTAATGTAATTTTCAAAAGTAATTAACTTTTAAATGTAAAAGTAAACAGCTTTTTTATGTGACTTACTTTTACATGTAAAAGTAAATTACTTTTTGATGTAATCTTCTTTTACATAACTTACTTTTGAAAGTAAAAAAAACTTCCATTATAAAGTAAAAGTCGTTTCAAAATAAGTAATTAATTATGAGGATATGTAAATTTACATAAAACGTTTAAAATTACTTATGTAATTTACTTTTTGATAAAAATTTTACTCGTGTAAGTAAAAAAAAAGTAAGTAAAAGAGCCATCCCTAGTGGGAAGAGTCGGCCGTGATGTAACGGAAAAATTAGTTGATTCTATTCATAGACGCTGCATAGCTGTCATTCAAGCAAAGGCAGAGCCGGAAAAATACTAATTTAAATAATAATTAATTTTTATAATAAATCTTTCTCTTCTGGACGGATAATTTTTTTGCATTGATCTTTATTTGTTTCAATAAAATGTTGCATAATTAATATAATATCTATTTTTTGTTTTTTTATTTATTTTAGATTATTTATTTTTTTGTTTTTTCGTTTTATTTTGAATATAAGGTTTTTTATTAAATTTTTTCTTTTGATTTGATGTGTGGATGGATAATTTTTTTGCTCACTGTATATATATATATATATATATATATATATATATATATATATATATATATATATATATATATATATATATATATATATATATATATATATATATATATATATATATATATATATATATATATATATATATATATATATATATATATATACATATATACATACATATACAGACCAATATACTTCTTTATGCCGATGATTTCGTCATTTGCATATGAATTATTTTTTTTAAACATTTTTGCTTTAAAAGTTCCCATTTAGTTTTATAATAAATGATAAAAGTCGAACTTTTTTTTAGCTTGGATGTGAACTATATTAAAAAATTAACAATATTAACTTTGTTATGGGCACGTGGTAAGGGGTGTTTTATAACAAGTACATGATAAAATCTCTAAGCTGCAGTCAAGGTAGCACTGTGGATTCTCACCTACCCCCTCTAATAATTATTTCGCAAAAAGATGATTTCAAAAAAAAGAAAAGTTTTTATTTAAATATATCAAGTCTACTTAAAAAAAGTGATTTTGATATTTTTAATTTGTTTTTGTATTCCTAATCTATGTTTTTGATTTACATAATCATACACTGTATGATTGTATCATATCACTGTATGATATGTGCACTGTCATGTATTGCAGGACTGTTGCAATAAGGCATGGATTAGGTGGGCAATAAAGTTTTCTATGTGCTCTAAGACAAAGCTCTGTATAGATTAAATAAAATTCTCTCTGTTGAAACCATATCAAGTATAATTAGAAGAATTTGGGAACAATTTTTTACAAAAATATCCATGTTTTTTTTGTTTGTAGCACTTTATATTAAATAGTTATTTTTAGATATTTTTGAATTATTGTTAATTATTTTTTGGTTTTCAGAGAATATTAAACCATAATTAAAAAGTTGAATAAAATTTTATTTATGTTTCCTACTAAAGATTTATGTTAGCCTACAAAAAGTTCGTTTTAAAAGTAAAATAATTTTTGATTAATTAGTTCTCAGTTTCTTAAACAGAAAGGACACAGTACAAGGTACACAGTGACTTAACTCATTTTGGAGTTAATATATAGTTTAAGCATAATATATCTTAAAAAAATAAAATCTCCAATTTGGTGCAATAAAGAAGATCGCGATTTCTTGAAATGTGTCACAATCAAATTACACGGTTTTAATATTTTGATCTTTTGCAAAAATCAAAAAAAATAGAGTTATGAGAAATGTGTAATATTTATTATAGAAAATGTGTCCATATGAGTGAAGAGGCATAAGCATAGTAATTTAATAAAAAAATGAAATTAAGTGTTTAGTAAATACAAGCTTTTTAAATTTTATTGTAGCGTGTTATAATTAAATTTAAAGAATTACTCATCAACCATCATTTAAAAAAATCACCAGCTGCAATTTACCAATTAAACAAAATCATTGTCTGTTGGCAACGTTTAGATACGATGAGAAAAACATCACGAAAACTAGTTAACAGAGCTGGCTAACGGAAGAATTTTAACAGAAAAACTTATCGGAGCGGTTAATAAACGGAGTCAAAACGGAACTATCAGAACCCAATATACTTTCCTGCGTTTTAAAATCCGCCATTTAGAGTTTTTTTCTTAACGGACACTCAAATTCTCCATTGGTTTAACCGAGAGATTTGAATACGGCTGCAGGATGAATCAAAACTGGATACGAAAATTTAAACAACATCAGGATACAATGTCTAAAATACGTGGCAGAGCGGTACGAGATAATAACGAATATTGAAAGAAAGAGAGAAATTGAATTATAAATTAATGCAAATAATGCATTAAATACAATCAACGTTACAGAATTGATGCCTGAAAAACATAAATGCTCGAGAACTACAATTAAAAGAGAACTAATTTAAATATGTTATACTTGTAAAAGTTTTAAATTGGTCGTTGTTGCGAGAAACTCATCTCAAGTAATAGCAACAAAGTTCACGTTTTGCACTCATTTTCTTTTCTGCAAAATTCTGATCTGGTTTATATTGATAAAACCGGTTTTAATTTGCACGATTCACGACATTACTGATGTACATTGTTGGGAAGCACCCACTTTATATTCTCCACACAGAGAGGAAGGAAATTCAACTTAATAAAGTTACGGTATAGTATTAGTATAAGTATTAGTTTTAAAGTAATGGATGAGGCTCTTAATGCTGCTAGCATGAAAGAGTGGATCGATTCCATCATTCATCAATTGTAAAAATCGCATTTTGAGACAGTAATAGTACTGTCCAGTTTTTACCACCTTATTGCGCTTAACTTAATCCTATCGAGGAGTTTATTGGTACTGTCAACAACTTATTCAAAAAGATTCAACCACAACCTAATAATCCACAAGAAATGATTATTATTATTACTGAGATTTTACAGAATACTCTTTTAGTGCAACATCCGTCCGCTTTCTCTATGCTATCTTTCTAACTTGACTTTTTCTGACTTTTACTCTATTATCCTTCATTCTTCATAAACTCACATACTCTTGATCTGCAAAGCGGCTTATGATGCTCCTTTTAGAGCTGAAGTCGTCTTCCCTGGCCCGGGTATCTGTCCTTCTATATGGCAATTAGCAGGAGGAGGTTCAACCATGCAACAAAACTATGGTGGACAAAACATAGACGCAACAAAAATAATTGTGGACAAAACTGTATTAAATTTACATTTAAGTGTAAAAAATTTACATTATATATTATGACTATAAAGTTTATTACATTATACAAAATTTAAAACAAAAAAGTGCTACGAATGACGGATTATTATTAAAAAGTAATATTTGGTAACTTTTCGTAACCGTTTGATTGTTGTTTGCCTCTACTTGATGCTATAGATTTTCGTTTATACAACCGGTAAAACACCATTGACAAATTTGTTCTAAATTGCTTACTCTGAAAGCAGAATATCAAAGGGTTTATAAAAGAATTTGATAATCGCATTAAAACAAAGACTTGGGAGATCGAAGAATTCCAACACAATATTGGTACATTTTCAAAAGCGAGTAGAAAAAGTATTCTGTTTGGTAAAATACAAATGCAAAAAGCAACTGCTAATATTTTGATTGTCTTAGTTGTTTTGACTTTACGAATATGTATAATATCAACTTTATTGACTTTCATAGAATTTCCTAAAAAAATTCCAATTTTTTTAAGAGACAAAGAGATTTTGTAAAAACAAAATGAAACAATAACAACTGGTACTGCTGTGTCTAAAGTAAAAATAACGAGCGTAAGAATAATTTTATCGGATGTTTTGTCTAAAAAATATTTACAAAAGTTTCCAAATTGCTTATTGCTCGGATCATATACAAAAAAGGCTGCACATAAAGATTCTGTGATTAAGGCAAGGAAGTAAATTAAAACCATTGTTGCAATTTTAGACTTTGTAGATTTTAATTGAAGCAATAAACATTTTTTATACAATATTGCGTTCCATCTTTCAATTGAAATAAATACGAGTAAATAAACTGAAGCATCAATAAACCAATACGGTAAAGAAAAACCGGTAATAAATATACACATTAAATCACCACTAACGTTTTTAGGATGATAATTTTGAAAGGTATCAGTTGACATAATATAAGTTGGTAAGCTTAATAAAGATACCATAAAGTCAGCAAATGCTAATGAAAATATGGCAATATGAAACAATGACGTGCGATTAATATTTTTAGATAAAAGTATAACAATCATTACAACGCTATTTCCAATTATTCCTAAAACTGTAATCAATGAATACCAAATTAGCTCCCAGTTTTCTAATGAAAAGCTCTTTATATTCTAAAATAGAATGAAACATGTATTTTAAATTATAAAAGAGAAAAATACAATTTAAATAATATCTATGTATTTTAATATAATAAAATTTTAGTTTTATTTACATTTTAACAAAACTTTTTTTATAATAAAATATGTAGCATATCGTCGCATGAGAATTATAGGGTTCTATCTGCATTTTTTTAGTTGTAAGAACTTAACTTTCGATATTTAATTTTAAAATGTTTTAATGCTATTATTCTTTATAGTTATAAATTACAAGTCGTTTATGTTATTATGGTTTCATTATTAAAAATATATTATTATTCATAATATTTTTAAAGTTGTTTGTTTTTATTATTAATTATTAATTAAAACTTTAATTGTTAGATTCTTTTAACATAAAAAAATGCAGATAGAACCCTATAATTCTCATGCGACGATATAATTCTGTAAAATATACAATTGTAATAAATAAATATATTAGTTAAACAATAGATAAAAACTAAAAAAAAGTAAATTATAAATAAAAAATAATGTGCAAAGTATATTAACAACCAAAAGTGGTTTGGTTACGCCTTCATTGGGTGGACTGCTAAATTAGTTAACTTTTCCCAAACTTGAGGAGCTTAATTAATGAAGATTTATTGTCATACACGTTCATAAATACATTCCAGGGGCGAATCTAGGGTTCGGCACATTAGGCGACCGCCTTAGGAGAATTATTATTTTACTATTAAGATATAATTTACATTACATTTTGAAACCCCATCTGGAATTTTTTATTATTTACAACTACGGCGTTGCTGACGAGAAGCTTGACTACGATATGCACGGGAGTGTTATAAATAATGATTTGGCATAGTGGTTTTTTCATGAATTAGGCGAAATAAGTCTGGCCTAATCTAATCTAGATGCGAGGTGTGTATTTTAATCACTTTACCTAACGAAAGTTAAATTATGCCTAAAAAGGTATGGAACTAAGAGGTCAATCCGCTTAATCTGATCTGGATCTAGATAGAAAAAGTCTGTGCGTTAGTTGTGCAACTTGAAAAAAATTGATAAACAAGCCGATAAATTGTATAAGGATTTTGCAATTAGCATTGTAAAGTTCTTTAAGTGCCTTATTCATGATGTCTGACATTTGTTATAATGCACGAACAGCTTTAGAGCAAAACGATTTAGTTCTATTGAATTAAATTTGCAATAAGTTAGCTTATGAAGTTTATATTTTCTGTATAAACTAAAGTTGCATTCATCTTAAGCAAAATTTCTGTTCAGAAACCTCAAAAGCTTGAAGTTGAATAAACTTGTACCCATTCAGAAAGCTATCAACAGTTTTCAATGCATTATTTACTTTATACTATCATGCAATAAAACAGCAAATTATCTTCAGCGAAGATAATTTGTTGCTTTATCCGCAATTTTTTGAATTTGCAAAAAGTAAACAATTTTTTTTTTCTCATATAAAAACATATGCTTGGTTTAGTGAACTACAAACAGCAATATATGTATATATGTATGTATATATATATATATATATATATATATATATATATATATATATATATATATATATATATATATATATATATATATATTTGTATGTATATATATACATACAAATATGTATGTATATATATACATATATATATATATATTTGTATGTATATATATACATACAAATATGTATGTATATATACATATATATATATATATATATATATATATATATATATATATATATATATATATATATATATATATATATATATGTATGTATGAATATATATGTATGTATATATATGTATACATATATATATATATATATATATATATATATATATATATATATATATATATATATATATATATATATATATATATATATATATATATATATATATATATATATATATATATATATATATATAATAAGGCAAGCATACGTTTTTATAGTATTATTATAAAAACATATGCCTGTCTTAGTAAAGTACAAACTGCTGGCTTAATTTTATAATATTGCTGTTGTGATGTTCGTATATGTAAACATATATTTTTTAAAATATAGATTTTTCATGATGTCAGTTATAATATAAGCTACACTTCCACAAAAAATACAACTGATTAATGTTGCCTAAAGCTTGATGCCAAGCAATAACTGTCAGTTAAATATTTTGTTTATTAATCAGTCTTATTTTATTTAAGTTATACAGTTGATGATTATTGCCAAAATTTAAAAGTTTTAAGCACCATCTAAGAGTTGTTTTTTTATTGGTTTAGTTATTCATAATGTGTTACCTGCAAGTTACCTTTATTTATTAAAAAAAAAAAAAAAATTCTAAAGGATTGTATGGGTTGTTTGTTAAAGTTTTGTTTGTATTATTTGAATTTATTTTAGATCAAATCTTGTAACTGCCTCTGTAGTTTAGTATTGTTAGCTATTGTTTAAAACTATTTGTTAGTTCGTGTTTTACGGGGTCTCACCACAATAGAATTGTTTTTTTATTTGGCGTTTTTACAGTGTTTTTTTAATTGATGTTTTTTAATTGGTGTTTTACGGGTTCTTACCTCAATAGAATTGAATAGATTAAATGTTAATGCGACATTTTATTCCAACATCCAAAATTTAATGGTACAATTAGCATTGGTAAGTAAAAAATAGCCCTGGGCCCCAAAAAATCTTGATCCGCTACTGCACATTGCCATAATAAATTCTATTTTATATGTTATTCAGGAATAAAAATGACCAGGGAAAAGCTCTCGTGTGCAAAGTAAACATGGAGGGAGGTAATAATAAATAAGGTAAAGTTAGAATTTATTGAGAATATGAATTCGCGTGGATGGGAAAAAATTCACAACTGATAAATTGGTAGGGGGCGTTTCTTTGGCATCTGACAGTACTTGTGCATGAAAGGGGATGAGTTTGTGAGATTGGTAGGGGGGGGGGGCAAAGGAGACATAAATCCTAGATCTGCCCTTGTATACATACATACAGTAGTCTCTCGCTTAATTGCGCAAATTGAAACAGGCACTGTGGTGCGCAATTAACTAGGAGTGCGCAAATAAGAAAAAGATAAGAAAAAATTTAGCAGACTAAATTATTAACTATATAAACAAATCTTTATTAAGAAACATATTATGCATGACGGAAAAAGTCATGAATTGTAGGCTGATAAGCATTCTGCAGCTTTTCTCGTTTAGTTTTCATAACTACTGACCGTATGTTTGATGATAGTGGTTCGTAGCTATTTATTATTTATCGTTGTCGACTTTTAAAATTGCTTTAGCTTTTTGACATTTTAATTGCTTGCCAATATCGATCAGAGATAAATGTATAAATTCAATACCTAAGAAGCCTGTACCATCGTATATCTCATTATTATTAGCTTCTTCTTCATCCATAGCAACTGCATTATCATTATTTTCTTCGATATTTGAAATGAAGTTTTTTTATTAAAGTTTTTTCAATGAGACTTGACTGATAAATCGTTAAAACTTATTATTATCTGTTTAAAACAAGATTTATCATTTACTTCGATTCGAATTCGAATTCGAAATATTTATCTATTTACATTCTGATAAAATCATTATCTCAAAATATTTATGATAAAAACCAGTTTTTAACTTAACACAGTTACGTTTTCTGATCTAATTACACTTTCAACAAAAAACTCAGCAAAAAATTGAAACACAAATACTTTGGGCCTAAACGCGCAATTAACTGGGATGCGCAATTAAGCGAGAAACTACTGTACATACATACATACATTGCATACATGCATACATGCATACATGCATACATGCAAACATGCATACATGCGTACATGCATAAATGCATACATACATACATACATACATACATGCATACATACATACATATGTATGTATGTATGTAACCGGGTACCCAACACATATATATGTGTTGGGTACCCGGTTCGGATCCAGTAACACGGCTGTTAACAATAATATGTAGCAGGACTTTTAAGTCATTTTTTTTCAACTTTTTTACCTTTTTTTTTTTAGTTTAGTTTATATCGGACATAATAAGGTTAAAACAAATTTCTGTAATATTAGCATTAATTATTCGTTTTTTTGTATTTTTTTTTATTTTATGTGGGGAATTTCATGGAAATTTACTACTAATTTAAGTTTTTGGGGTTTGTCCTTTCTAACCTTGATATCTTATAGACTTATTATTATTGTAATGGTTCCTGTAGAAAGAAAAAAATCTACAATTTTGTTGAGTTTATGAAACAGATTTTTTAAATTACTAATGAAAATATACTGTACACAATGAAACAATCGTAAAAAAAGCATATTTTTAAGGTGTACTTACAGAAAACTTTGCTTTGAGAAAACGCAAAAATGAAAGCAAAAATAATCAATAAGTCACAAAAAACTCAAATTCCTTTTTGAATGGGGAATCTTCTTCTTCAGTTGATTTTATTCAAATAAGCCTTTCTTGTCTGCTTTTAGGATATTCCCCCATTTTAAACTTTGAGTAAAAACATTGCTTGTGCTGTTTTTGTTTACAGACATCAAAAATAGTTTAAGATGCATTATTGAATTCAATGAAATAAGATAAAACTGCAGAAGCTCTAACTTTGTTGTTGTAACAATGTAATGTAAACTTTGCAAACTAATCCATGAAGTAAAATCAATTATTTAAGTGATAATCAATATTGTTATCTGCATTCCACAATTTTATACTATTCACAGTTCTCTGACAATACGTAAATACCATTTCATTACTGTTATGAAGTTTTACAATCCTATTCAATGATGAATGGCCTTTTTTCCAATTTTTTTCTTTTTCTTTAAGTAGCGCATGTCATAAATGATACTGCAACATATGCTAACTATTGCTTCATATGGTTTTAGAAATATTTATTTGGTGGCACGAGATCAACATAGAACATACTTGTGCTGTATGTGAAAGCCCTTTAAAGACTTTAAAGCCTTTTACTTTCGGCAGACGATGCCCTTCTGAGAAATTCTTTTATCGTCTGCCGAAAGATAAAAGAACTTTTCTTGACTCCAAAATCAGTTAATGTCGAAAGTAAGTGTGGTGGTCAATACTATTACTTTAGTCTTAAGACTGGTATACTAAAAGCTGTTTCTGCAGAAAGCAGAAGGCTTCTGCTATCAGTATAGCTAACAGCTCGTTTACACATTCGAATGAACAGCAATGCTCTACTGCCCATTTTGCCAGTTTATGATTAGGTGAAGTATCTTTTTTTAAATTTCTTCTGAAAAAAGTACAATGCCATTGTCACTTTGAGACAAATAACCATTAAGAAATTCTTCACTTTCATAATCGCTTTCCAAATTTTTGTCTTCTTCTACTTTACTGATATTTTGTGTAAATTTTGAATTGTTATTATTTCTCTTGAGTTTCTCTTCTTCACTACAAGAAGATTCTGTAAGCGCGAGAATATTAGAGTGGCATTTTCGCCAGTTTCTTAAATAAGCCATTAATTTCTTTTATCGTAATAACGAGCAGAAATTTGAATACTAAATAAAACGTTTATGAAAATTAAAAATTAAAAGTTTCACTCATAAACACCTCTGTGTTGCACATTATACTAAAATATTATTTTAATTACTTTTTACGCTATAACTAATTTTACTTTAAGCACCAACTTAAAGTACGGTTTTTTTATAATTGAGTTTTTTTGTCAATGTTGATTTAACGTTGAAACAACGTTAAATAAACAACGTTTAAACCGTAAAGTTGTTTTAACGTTGTGACATAGTTAAACAACGTTGAAACAACGCTTCAACCAAATTTCAACATTGAAACAGCGTAGATATGCCGGCTGTGTAATGTCTTATATTAAAAATACCAAATTTTTTTGTATTGAGAAAATTTCATACCAGCATATATTTATAGATTATTTACATCTATTTATGTATTTATATACTATTTAGAGCTTTTCATAACTATTTTATCACATTCATTCCCGGTGGGAAACGAGCCAGCTGCTAGCGAGCGACTAGCTAGCTTAATAGCGATTTTCAAGCAATTCTTATTTACTTATTGTATTTTTTCTTAATGTCTTTAACATCTTTAAAAATCGATTTTTAGTGTTGAGGCTATTATAATAATGAAAATAATTGAACTTTAAACATTGCAATTTTGTAGCAACGCGTCGCTTATCGTAATTTTATGTAGAATTTAATTCTCTTTCTCATGATATAATTAATTTTTTTTTGTTCAATTTAAAACTCAATATTAAACAACTTGTTTTCTAAACACTATCAAACAAGGTAATTAACCTTAGCAACTAAGTAAATTGTAAATAATTTGAACAAAAATACATTACAAACAAGCAAAACCGCTAACTTTAGAGAATATGTGATTTTAAAGGCAATCAAAACTCGAACAAAAAAGTTGTAGAAGATTCAAATGATAACAATTTTACTATAAACTAAAGTACTATAATATTATGTTTACTTTTAGGCTAAAGTCTAAAAAGTTTATATTTGCCTTTAGCCTAAAGGTAAACATAAACTTTTTAACAATTTGAAGTTTATAGTATTTTAGTTTATAATAAAATTGTAATCATTTGAATCTTCTACAACTTTTTTGTACGAGTGTTGATTCCATTTAAAAGCACAGATTCTCTAAAGCTTGTAGTTTTGCTTGTTTGTATTGTACGAAATCTTTTTACTTTCAAGGACTTTTACTTTAAAGGCTTTTACATATAGTTCAAATATGTTCTATGTTGATCTCGTGCAACCAAATAAATACTTCAAAAACCATATGAAGCAGTATTTAGCATATGTTGCAGTATTATTTATGGCATGCGCTGTTTAAAGAAAAAAAAAAAAAAATTGGAAAAAAGGCCATTCATCAATGAATAGGATTGTAAAACTTCATAACAGTAATAAAATGGTATTTACGTATTGTCAGAGAACTGTGAATCGTATAAAATTATGGAATGCAGATAACAATATTGATTATCACTTAAATAATTGATTTTACTTCATGGATTAGTTTGCAAAGTTTACATTACATTGCTTACCCGGGGTTTTAATGTTACTACATAGATTAATTTACAACAACTAAGTTATAGCTTCTCCAGTTTTATCTTATTTCATTGAATTCAATGATGCATCTTAAACAATTTCTGATATCTGTAAACAAAAACAGCTCAAGCAAAGTTTTTACTCAAAGTTTTAAATGGAGGAATATCCTAAAAGCATACAAGAAAGGCTTATTTGAATAAAATCAACTGAAGAAGAAGATTCTCCCATTCAAAAAGGAATTTGAGTTTTTTGTGACTTATTGATTATTTTTGCTTTCATTTTTGCGTTTTCTCAAAGCAAAGTTTTTAGTAAGTACACCTTAAAAATATGCTCAAGTTTACACAAAAATAAGCATATTTAAGTATATATGATCAAATTTTTTTAGGATTGTTTCATTGCGCACAGTATACAGTGGCGTAGCTTGGTAACCAAGGGCCCGGGGGCAAATTAAAAAATGGGGCTCCACTGCTATGTAAACTACTTAGGTTTTATTAAATAAAATTATGAAATATACAAATACTTTAAATATGCTAAGCTAATTAAGCTCTTGTGCACTTCAGGGCAGGTAATAAAAATATTTAACAGTAACAACATAAATTGTAATGAATACTTGGTGTAGGTTTGGCTAATAAAATGAAATAAAGAAGATTAAAGGGTTTATTATATAAAGGTTGGGCCTACCAACTGTCTAAATAACAATTATATTTTAAAATTTTTCCTAGCTTTAGTTTTCGCAAAAGTATTAATGACTTCGTTTAAATCCAGGCTTGATGCGGTTTGTTTTCAATTGGTATTAGCGATAAATGTCGGAGTCGAGTTTTGGTCATCTTGTTTCTTAAATAATTTATTATTATTTTTAATTTGCTAAATGACCTTTGAGCTGACGCAGAAGTGACAGGAATTGTAAAGAATAAAACATTGCTGTAATACTTCCGTTAGGTTGCATTCTAGCACTCCATATTTGCACATTATTTCCTTACATAATTGGTGAGCAGTCCATGCTTGAGTTAGTTGAGGTAAAACTAGATGA
Source organism: Hydra vulgaris (assembly GCF_038396675.1). Lineage (NCBI taxonomy): Eukaryota > Metazoa > Cnidaria > Hydrozoa > Anthoathecata > Hydridae > Hydra > Hydra vulgaris. Next base: position 54,089,037 of record NC_088934.1, read on the forward strand.
TAAATATTAATAAATTGAATTGAAAGACAAGGGCCTATTATATCTAAATATTTGCTTTGGAATTCGTCACACTTTTGTAATAAAGTTGCTTCATCAACATTTAATAAAAATATTGGTGTTAGAAAATTGAATATATGACAGACTGCACTGATACCAATAAAAGTTGATGTTGTTCAATACACTGTGCATGAATTCGCATAGCAACACGAACTCAAAATGTTGATTTAACATTTAGAATGAAAGTTTTTTTCAACGTTAAATCAATGTTAGGTTCAAACGTTATTTCAACGTTGATTCGACGCAAAAAAACGTTACAATAACGTTGAATTTATGTTGAAACAACGTTAAGAATGACAGTTTTTTTAACGTTAATTTATCAACGTTAAACAGGCTGTTAAAAAACGTTTTGTAATCACAGAAACCGTTGATAAAAACTGAGATCACCATCAAAACGTAGTATGCCCAATAGTATGTCCAATAGCGCTGTTGCACTTTTCTATTACATTATTAAGGTATATTATGGATATTAAATCTACTCATAGTCTATACTTAGACTATTTAAAACATTTTCAGTTTAGTTTAGTTAAAATAGTATTATTAAAGTAAAAGATTAAAATTGTTTTATTGAAAAATATATTTAAATATTACATATATTTACATATAATTGAATATCTACAAATAATTAAATAAAATCTACATATAATTGAATAAAATCTATACAAATATCTTCTAATAATGTCATTTTTCATGTTAAATAGCATGCATTTGCTGGAGCAATTTTTAATAATCACTTGCACTTTCAGGGGAAAATTTATATATATATATATATTAGTAGAAAGTCACTCAACAAAATTTTTTTTCATTTTACACTGAGTTTCTTCAATAAAGACTCATCAGAAATGATGAGTCTTTATTGATGAAGCACAGTGTAAAAGCATTTCTGATGAGTCTTTATTGATGAAACACAGTGTAAAATGAAAAAAAATTTTTGTTAAGTGATTTTCAACTAATACATAATTGCTCTGTTCTTTTAAAAACATTGAGCACTCTATTTTGTAGAATACATTTAAAAGTTGTTTATATATATATATATATATATATATATATATATATATATATATATATATATATACCTACAGATTTGATCAATGAACAACTGGAGGTCAGGTGCATTGACACTTCATCTAAATCTTTGATAATTGAACCTGTAAAATATAATTTCTAATTTATGGTATAAATTACAAAAACATTTTTGTTTTTAGGTATAAAAATTGAAATTTATAAAATCCAAGAACATAAAACTAATACCTACTTGGGAAATAATCAGGAAATTCTCTTTGTTTTGTTTTCTTTTTCGTAAATAGACATTCTCATTATAACATTTTTCTTTGGTAGTTGTAAATTCAAATTTTTCACAATCCTGTTTGCTTTCTGTGGAATTGAAATAGTTATGTGAATAGTTATATATTTTGTATCAACAAAATAACTCTTCCTAACAAAATTATTTAAATAATAATAATTGTAATATATAGATGTAATACCTGAAGAGAATTTAGTTTTGATTTGTGGAAAATTAAGCCAATTCTTCTCAGCATTTTAGTACAGTCAATGCTTTGAATCCTGGAGGCCAAAAAACAGTTTTATCACTAATCCAATTAAGTGGAAGTACACCTTCTTCTCTGTAGTTTTTTCTCTTAATCAACAAATCAATAAACAGATAAATTAAATCAATAAACAATAATCTTTTCTCCTAACTAAAACTCTCTTATTTACAAATTTTTCCTCAATATATATTCTCTATGCTTTTCCTAAAATAACCTTCAAAACACCGTCATAAATCACCGCAAAAACATATTTACAATTATTATTGGTAAAAACTATTAAAGTTATTAAATCTCTCACGTCATTAAATATTCTAGAACTTTCCGGAATTACACTCCTCGTTGATCCTTACGGATCATCCAAATAGCAATCAAAGTATTTCGAAGGCATGCGCCGTTCCCGACCACTCCGTCGCAAAAGCATGTCGATTTCTTGGGGTCTATCTTCAGCTTCGACATTTTCCTCGTTCGTCTCTAATACATCTTTAACTTGCTCTCCTTGATTTTTAGCGTTCTCTAGACCAGTTTCGGTATTCATCTCTATTTCTACATCAGGGATAATGCAGGACTGAGTATCATTTCGAGGTCTAACGTGTTTCACATGACACGGAATGCCGTTCACTTCTACGATTTGTTTCGACGCATTCCGAGTTATCGTAGCTGGTTGCCACTTTGTATAGCACCTCGCATTTGGTGGTTTCAGCCAGACTTTATCGCCGATTCGAAACCTCTTGTTCGTGACATTTTGCGCAGGAAGATTCTCTTTTCCCAATCCTTTCACACCAATGGTATAACTGTATATTTTGCCCATCGGACTTGCACCATTTTTGTCGGCTGAGACATTGTACCAATATAGTGCTTCCGGTATCGACATTTTCGATCGTTCTGCTATTCTCTTGATCGTACGGTGGTTTCTTTCTACATCCAATTTCCCTTTTTCCCACCGTATTGGCGCTGGATCTATTGACTGACATGGTTTGCAACTTTTTATCACATTTCGAACATCGTTTTCAGTAGCAGTCGGAATTGCTTTACGAACAAAGTTTAACGTTCGATTCACTCCGAAATGTCTAGTTCTTTGGTTTATATCGGAAATAGATTCAGCCTTCGTAGCTACGATTCCCTGCAGCTTCCAGCATTTCGATGCAATGTGTCCTTCCTCACCACATTTAAAACATCTAACAGTCTTTGGTGACAAGTTCTTCGCAAGCAAACAATTCTTTGCAATGTGATTCAAACCTTTGCAGTTGTAACACACTAACGCGGTTTTTGTAGCATGGCGTCTAAATACAGCGCCAACAGCGTCACTGTCAATCACATTTGCACAGTTCAAAGCAGCTTTCACTCTGGGTAACATTATATCAATCGGGTCCATTACGGCTCGAAATCTTGATGATAAAACTTCTGGCAAACCCACAACAAACGCCAAACGCACAGACTCCTCTGATAATTTAGCAAGATAGGCTAATTGTCTTAAATCAGCCAAAAACACGTCGGCTTTTTCTCCGTCACATAATTTTCGTTTTGTAAACAGTTCATATGCAGTATAGGCATCTACAGAAAACGCCGTTAATAACACACGCTCGACTTCCACAACATCTTTTTTATCTTCCGCGGTTAAAGCATCGTACACTGCATAAGCAGCTTCTCTGAGAAGAATTGGAAAAAGTAGTTCAAGCTTTAAGTTCTGAATTTCAGCAATCACTTTCGTTCGTTGAATCCAAACAGCAGCATCAGAAGTGCCATCATACGTCTAAAACATTTCAAATAATCTCATACTTGGTTCCATGCCCGGTTAGCTTGTAGTTTTTTCTCTTAATCAACAAATCAATAAACAGATAAATTAAATCAATAAACAATAATCTTTTCTCCTAACTAAAACTCTCTTATTTACAAATTTTTCCTCAATATATATACTCTATGCTTTTCCTAAAATAACCTTCAAAACACCGTCATAAATCACCGCAAAAACATAATTACAATTATTATTGGTAAAAACTATTAAAGTTATTAAATCTCTAACGTCATTAAATATTCTAGAACTTTCCGGAATTACATTCTCCTTGTAGATCTTCATTCCAAACAGCTCCTTTCCACATATTTGATTTTGAAAATATTATATGAACTAATAAAAAAACGAAGAAACCATAATATAAGTGTACTAACAGGCCTAGTTAAACTAGCTAAATCTTGACATTTTATAACCATGATACTTGCTAAACAATAATATTAGTAGACATTATTAGCAAAGATATATGATTTTCTTTATTTTATAAATTTATTATATTTTAAATTCGATTTTATGAATATATTTATTATTCTATTAATCTGCATAACTCTGAATACATTATGTCTAAATAACTCAAGGCATCGAAGGAAAATAATGAAAGAATCCCAGGTTGCCAAAAAATAATTAACTACATAAGAGTATTACGGAATATTGAATAAAAATAGATAATATTCATTATTAATACAAATATAATAAAAAGTTTATTATAAAATACTTTGAGTTTGATTGATAATATTAAAGCAACAAAAATTAAAAAAGAAAACATCTCAATAAATAATAAATTATCATTCAAACAACTTTAAAGACCAAATAATAACTTGTAACTTACTTTTTACACATCTTCATCTAATAAACATTAATATTAATACCAATTTTTAATACCACATCATTAGTATTTTTATTTTTATTAAAAATAAAAATATTATATCAGTTAAGCTTTTCTTATTTTACTTGAAACATCAACTCATTCCTACGTTTTTTCATAACTGAAGTTTTCTTTTGGTTATGTTGAATTAACACTGAAAACAAAATATTAGTAGACAACAAGAAAATATTTCTTTATTGAAATATATGTAAACATTTATAACAACCAATCTAATTTCCTTTCTTTTCCGCCACCTTTTCGAAATGGAGCGTATTTTAAGAAGTCTGACAAAATGCCATCAATTAAAGTTTCAGCCGCTTCATCGTATTCAATAGAAAAAGCTGTAAATAAAAATAAAAAAGTTTTATATATCTTATAAAGGTATACCTTTCATAGCACCATGTGGTCTGGTAAACTTCTGTTTTTTTTTTTTTTTTTTTTAAACATCTTCGCTTCCAACAAGGCTGCAAGCAGCCACTAATTAAAGTCGGAAGTTACTGAAAGAGAAAAGATGAAGATTGTAGAGCAAGATAACGATTGACAGACGACTTAAAATATTGCAAATTATGAGTCAGGAAAGCAAGATGAAGGAAGCGAATTCCAAAGAGCTGATGTTCGAGGAAAAAAACTAGACAAATAAGCGTTTTTGGAGCACCTTGGAACAGTCACAGAAAAAGGATGACACTTAATTGAATGACGAGTAACACGAGAATGAATTATAGTAGATGGCACAAGAGACGCTAGCTCTTTAGAGCAGTACCCATTATAGTATTTGTAGAAAAGAGAAAGAGAAGCAACATTACGACCATGTGATGATGGTTGGAGGTTGGCTGCAAGAGCAGGTCCAACTATGTTTACAACGCATTTTTGCACCTTGTCTAAAAGAGAAAGGGCATCATTAGAGGATCCGCCCCAGATATGGCTTATATCAACTTATCAACGTTATCTAATTTTGGTACTTCGTTTCCTTTTTTCTTATCCTCACTGAAAGATAAGAGAACTTTGCTTCAGGCTCCAAAATCAGTTACTGTCGAAAGCAAGTGTGGTGGTCAATACTGGTATTTTGGTCTTGAGACTGGTATACAAAAAGCTGTTTCTGCAGATAGCATAAGGCTTCTGCTATCAGTATAGCTAACAGCTTGTTTACTTATTCACGTGAACAGCAGTGCTCTACTGCCGTTTCGCCAGTTTATGATTAAAAGAGGCATTGTTTTTTTCAATTTCTTCTGAGAAAAACACAGTGTCATTTTCACTTTGAGATAAATAATCATAAAGAAATTCTTCACTTTCATAGTCGTTTTCCAAAATTTTGTCTTCTTCAACTTAACTGATATTTTATGTATATTTTGAATTGTCATTATTTTTTTCGACTTTATCTTCTTCACTACTAGAAGATGATTCTGCCAGAGCTAGAACATTAGAGTGGCATTTTTGCCAGTTTCTTAAATAAGCTGTTAATTTCTTTTGTCGTAAGAACAAAAAGAAATTTATTACTAAATAAAACGTTTTTGGAAATTCAAAATTCAAAATTTCTCACATAAACACCCTCTATTTTGCACATTATGCCGGCTGGGTAATATGTTTTTGTTTACCATTATACACACCACTCACCACACTGGCTTCATCATAGCCTTGCCCCACACATTTTTTAAATCAATATTTTTGTCGATAAATAATGTTGTCATTTGGTTGACTAAATCTACTGCACCATGTTTGATGGCTGCATAAAAGCCTCGAAACACTTCTTTTACTTCTATATCAATTGACTGTCCATTTTCCGATCTGGTTATTACTGCATACCTTACAACAATGCTTAGCTGATCTATCTTCGATATGTCCTGTGTCGTATCCATTTTGATGGCAAAAAACGGTGACAATCGAATTTGTTCTAGTAGATGGGTTTCGAGTTTGGTTCCCAAGCTCTCAATCATTTCATTTTAAATTGCTGCACTCAGATATCTTGTAGATCCTAAAAATATATAAAAACACAATTTCAAAAAGTCCTGATTTTAAACAGTTAATAATTATAAACAAAATAAAACGATAAAAAAATTTAGAAATTATTATTACCTTTGGGCATATCCAAAACTTGTCACAAAATGTGATCATATCGGGCGACAAGCTCTACAAAGGACAGGAAATTTCCTGACTGAAGACTTTTTGATGTTCTCTCAAAGCCAAAGAACTCTTTGCTAGGGTAAGTATGATATCGAATAAACTTTGAAGAACCATTTTCCAAAATGATGATTCTTTGCGAATTTCATTTTCAAGTTCCTTTTCGATAGTATTAGTATCGTTTTTTTTCCAAAATTTATACACAGCACATGCTTCCGAATGGCCACTTGAACAACTGTGTTGTTTAATTCTTTCTAATAAATGCTTCCAATCTCGAATTCCCGTACACCAAACATTGTTCCTTTGTGAAGATAAATAACCAGCAGGGTTGATATTAGGCAGCGTCTAGTATTTTGGGATAAAACAACCAAAAACAATTACCTGGCCCATGTTTAGAACACGATACGTAGCACAATTTTGAAAAACACCTATTCTTCTGGTTGATGTCTGTTGGAAAAGGTCACATATCAAGAATTTGACGTCTTTTGTAATCACTTAATAATGTTTAAGTTTTGTTATCACTTAAATAGTGCGTGAAGTTTCCCAAGTCATAAGAAGATTTTTCGTACACATTTTCAAAAAATGTAGAGGTCTGAGGTTCCTCCAAACCCTCCGCTCTTATGTGTGTCATGCAAACATCATCCACGTACACATGCGGAAGAGGTATCTCCAACTGCAATAATTGTAGAGTCTTCTTCAGTAGGCTTCTCAACCAATACTGCAGTTACCACATTATTTGAGTCACTATTAATAGAAATATTTTGGCCAGATGTACTTGCAGAAGGCAGACTAAAAAACTTGTCAATTTTGGGCAATTTTTGCTTTCTTGGAGTTGTTTGCGTTTAAATGCTATATACTGAGTTTCTTCTTTTTATCCATAATTTTAGTTTTCTAATTTATTTAAACAATACAATGTTAGATAATCTAATAGTGTATTGTTTATACAATATATAATATAATAATATAATAAAATTAGTGCTGGGCAACGATTAAAATTTTTAATCGCGACTATACGCACGGTGGTTTACTACCATCAAGAGTGTGTGCTGTTTTAAGTGATCCTTCAAAATTGAAGCATTACGATAATTAGAAAATTCAGCTTTGCAGTGGTTACAAATAGCTTTATTTCTATCAACTCCACCGTCTGGAAATAGTTTAAAATAAAAATGCCCATTTAAGAGTTATGTACCTTTTCCCATTTTTTCTGTTTACCCAAGATATTTTCTGCTTCAAATTAATCTACATTAAAAAAACAAAGTTTCACTTGAATCAAATAAACAAATAAAAAAATATATGTCTTTACACGGTTTTTTGACAAAAGTTGCAAACAATTTTCTAAAATTATTCGCTTGATTGTTAAAAAAATAACTACGTGCAAGTTTAGAACGTTTTTGAATGTTTTTGACTGAATAAGAATGTTTTTATCATAAAAACATACTTATTCAGTCAAAAACATTCAAAAACGTTCTAAAAATTTTATGAATTTTTTCGCTTTTAATAATACAAGAAATATACAACTATACTAACTTTTCCGATTATGTTTGGTAAAATTATGCACATATTTATTTAGAAAACTTATTTTGTCCATAGTTATTGATTTTTTTATTTATTTAAATGAAATTTTTATAAATAAACTTGACATAAATATATGAAATAACATATCTTGTGACAATTTAATAATCACATAAACTAAAATAATTTTAAATATTTTAAACAAATTTGTTTTAGAATTGACGCGCTGCAGCTCTCAAAAGCTCACAACAAATGCTTTCATTGGTTAAAACGCGTAGTTAGACCAACCCCAAGCAGCCAGTAGCTTACTGATTAACATCCCATCCCCTGCTGTGACCCAGCCTGGGTCACCCAGGGTTTTGTGTGTGTATTCAGAAGCAATGAGAAACGGACTTTCAAAATAATAATAACAAGAAATTAAAATAATTGTCGGCTTTAATTTATTAATATTATTATTATATTCACTGACGACGTCAAAAGTAAAATAAAAGGAAAGAGAAACACACTAATACGCTACAAGTATCGTTGGGGAACGACGCACATATCACTATCCGTCAAATTAACACCACTGCCAACCTACAGAAAGAATTTAAGGGAATTCCTTTGGCATAACTTTTGAATTTCTCTCAAATGAGTTGTCTTGATTAAAGTGGGGTTGCAAGTTGCAACCTGTCATATTTATTTTGAAAATGGGAGAAATTTCCAAAAGTTTAGTTCGATTGAGATTTGAGATTGAAGGAACATGCTCAAACATTACACGATGCTGCTGCAATTTGGTATGTTGCAAAATTACAGCTTGTTTTGGTGTAGACCCGTATATTTGAAACTTAACAAATTGAACACAAATCATAAATCACTTCTTTTTGTGGAGGACTTTCGTAAAGTATGCACATATGCTTAGCAAATATTATGCCTACAAACAAGTTATTTATGGATAAGCCTAAATATATGTATTGTTGAAGCATTCAAGAATATTAATAAGTATTGTTAATATTACAGAAATTTGTTTTAACCTTATTATGTTCCCTACAAACTAAACTAAAAAAAAAAAAAGAATAAAAAAGTTACTGCCTAAAATGACTTAATAGTCCTGCAACATAATATTGTTATATATATATATATATATATATATATATATATATATATATATATATATATATATATATATATATATATATATATATATATATATATATATATATATATATATATATATATATATATGTAAATATCATTTATTATTAAGGTGAAACACTTTTAGAATAAAAGGATACTTTTATTTGGTTGAAGGATTTGGTTGTTTCCTTTTTTGCCTATTAACTGCTGCAATCCACTTGCAGCGCCTCTTAGATAATAACTCTAGCATTTAACTGTTTTAATGCTTAATAATAGCGGGGAAGCTATGGAAAGACATCTTGTCATGGTGTGCTCTACTTGAGCAACCGTTGACAGAACAAGTACTTGGCATAATTTTGCTGAAAAGGATAAAGTAACTTATAGTTTCTATGAAAAACAAAACAATATTTTTACACACGCTTTAAAACAATCATTTTTAAATGTATTATAAAAATAAACAAAAGCAACTTTCTATAATTAAAAAATCTCTTAACACAAACTATTATTTCACCGTGGCCTACTTAAATTTTATGGCCTACTTAAATTTTATGGCCTACTTAAAGTATACGGCCTTATATTCCGCATATTTGCCGAAAATATAGAAGGCCATTAAAAAAGAATTTCTGCGCTATAGAAAGCAAACAAATAAATAAACAAAATGCATTTGTTCTTAAAAATACTTTCTAATCAACAACAACAAAATTTCATTTCAAGAATTTTTTTTAATTTCTTACAATTTTCTAGAAAAAAAAAAGAAATATCGCCCATTAAAAACTTGTTAATTTTATTTATGTTTAATCTTACTTTTTTCGTTGCCTTTTTTTAAAACTATTTTTAAACCTATATTGTCCATAATATTTCCATCAGTAATTATTTTTCTTTTATTATTGAAGAAAATATTACTGATTGTTTTGTTTATGAGATTTATCCCAAGTTTTTGGTGATCAGAACAAAGGATATTTTCTTAGAATAAAAATGTTTTTAAAATAAACTGAGCAGTCTAAAATTGCAAAAGCATCACAGCTATAATTACCCAGATTGGTAGATGGTATAGTTAATCCTCCCCTTGATAAAATGTCAATGTATTATTGATCTGGAGAATCATATCCATCTACTCCACTCATTAGTTCATTACAGCATTTACCAAACCTTTTTGAAATTTTCTTTGCAATATAGCCTGCAATACGAAAGGCAACTTCTCTGCAATCTTCTGACAAAGACAAATTATCTAAGGAAGTGCACTGAAGTTTTTCTAAAACATTGTTTAAAATAATTTTTGATCGTTATTGTTTTTGAAATCACATTGCAGATGTCAATGTCTTCTTTAACTAAACTTTTAAATTTGATAATTCGCTCCCAACACAAAACATCTTTTAAGCTCACCAAAAACCTGCCACCACTCATCTGTCTGTACTGTCCAAACCTTCTCTCTATCGGATCGCTTTAAAATCTTGCAGTCATGACAAATTTATAACCATCGTTTAAAAGATCTTCAATTAAAGAAGCATGACAATTAAGTGTTTGTTTAAATGCTGAACTAGTTTGAGTAGACATAACAAATTTCTCACAGTTCAAGATTTTTTGTTTTTCCCAATTATCAATCCATAATGCCACTGCTCGTAAAAATTCTGATTTTCTATCATGCAAGATAGCAGCATTTCCTATATAGTTATTGGAGCAAAACTGGTTTTTACTATTAGCAATAATCCACCATTTACTAAACAATCATAAAAAGCTAACAGCATCCTCATGTAAAAGAAAGTATGATTTCGAATCAGCTATTGTACTTTCAGTAAACAAGACAAGAGCTACTTGAACGTTTTGTTTATATTTTTCTGGGTGTAGCATTTTATTTGTTAGTTTTGAAAAGTAAATTGTAAACTATTTATTGTGGGATTATTTTATAGAAAATCTAAACCATCTAATATTGATGATTTAATTTTTGATTCTTTAAATAAATACAGACAACTTTAGTTAGATTGGATATTTTTAAGATAAAAAATATTTAATGTAGTTATTAGCGCATTTATATGTTATGCGCCTGCAAGAGCATTTATTAAAGGTACAATTAATCAAAAGACACAATTGATCAAATTAAAACGGATACAATGCTTGTGAAAGATGTACAGTAAAGGAGCTTTTATTATACAATGAGGATAAAAAAGTAACGAAACTAAGAAATGAAACTAACTACCAAAATTAGATAACTTTGATAAGTTCCCGATGGCTGAAGGCAGTATGTTATTATTTATTTTTTAGTGAATTTTTATTTAAATTTATTAAGTTTGTAAAAATATTTAACAAAAGTTTTTTTTTGAAACTATTTTAATTCATAGAGTTTCAAAAGAGAGTCTTATATTTACTTACTGATATAAGAAATGAGCTACGAAGCCAAAACACAGAGACCAAGTCTGCTTATAATAGTGAATTTATAACAAAATAAGGTTTATTTTGTCAGTAGCTGAATTTGATGAAATGGACAAAATATTAGATGACGAAAAAAACACAATCATTGTGGGTGAGTTTTAATAAGTATTAAATAGTTGTACCTATAGTTTCAGAACTTTTTTAATTTTATGTCTACAGCTTTATGTCAAAACTAATAACAACTTATAACGGTATATATCGGAACAATTGCTTCTCATTTGGTAGTATAATTTCAATTGTATAAGGGCAATTAATGCTAAATGTCCACAGTTTTATTTTCATTAATATGATTATATTTCCTTATGAGCGAGGTTAGGCAAATTTTACAATCATTCCTGGTGATAACTTGTTGTTTAAATCAGAACTGATTTTTTTCTTGTCATGCTACCAGAAGATTACCAGACCAGGTTTACCAGCTCCTCCTACGATGAAAATTGAGAGTTTTATATCGAAGCTTTCCTTCTCCAAGATATGTCTTAAGCTTTTTTTAAAAAAATTCTTGTTCTAATATAGGATCAATTTAATATCATGACCAGAAAAATATAAAAACAAATAACATTTTTGTATTGTTTTAGAGCAGAATTAAAGTTATTAATAAATTTTAGCAAAACAAAAAAATTGGTTTTAATTAAATTTCATGTTTATCAGTCACTTAAAAATATATGATTATTTGTATAAAGTTAATTAAAATTTAAAACAATAATATTAGCTTTACATGTTTTTTGTTTTTTTTTAGTTGAATCAATTACAATTAATTGGTGTACTTATCTTTAAAAGACAGAATTCACAAAATAATGCTGAGGTAATCAGAATAATTTTTAATTATTTATGAAATTTAAGGATTAATTTATTTAGAAAAAATTTGATTGATAAGGAGTTCAATTTAAATATTTGAAAAAAAGAGTTAGCATTAGTTCTCACATAATTAATATTAGTTTTCTTATCTATTAAAATTTAGAATATTTTCCAACAATTTTATGCCTCTATAAATATGAAGGAAAAAGGTGGAAAAATATCCTTTAAGGAGCACATATTTATATGGTATTGTGAAAGGTATACCTTTAAGAAAATGTAAAACTTTTCATTTTCTTAAAGATAAAAATTTTCATTTACAGCTTCTTTTATTAATACGATGTAGCGACTGAAACAATAATTGAGGCATTTTGTCTGACTTCTTAAAAAACGCTCCATTTTGAAAAGGTGGCAGAAAAGAAAAGAACTTAGATTGATTGTTATAAATATTTACATATATTTCAATAAAAAAACAGTTTCTTGTTGTCTACGAATATTTTGTTTTCAGTGTTAATTCAACATTACCAAAAAAAAAATTAATTATGAAAAAAACCTAGGATTGAGTTGATTTTTAAGTAAAAATAAGAAAGGCCGAAAAAGTAACTGATATAATATTTTTAATTTTTAATAAAAACAAAACTACTAATAATGTGATATTAAAAATTGGTTTTAATATTAATGTTTATTAGATTAAGATGATTTAAAAAAAAAGTTACAAGTCATTTTTTGGTCTTTAAAATTGTTTTAATGATAATTTATTATTTATTGAGATGTTTTCTTTTTTAATTTTTGCTGCTTTAATATTATCAATCGAACCTAGATATTGTTGTGTGATATTTTATAATAAACCTTATATTATATTTTTTATTAATTATGAATATTATCTATTTTTGTTCAATATTCCGTATTACTCCTATGTAGTTAATTATGTTTTAGCAACCTGAAATTCTTTTACTGTTTTCCTTTGATGCCTTGAGTTATTTGAACATAATATATTTAGATATCTGCAGAATGATAGAATAATAATTATATTAATAAAAATGAATTTAAAATATTATAAATTTATAAAATAAAGAAAATCTTACCTTTGCTAATAGTGTCTACTAATATTATTGTTTAGCAAGTATCATGGTCATAAAATGTCAAGATTTAGCTAGTTTAACTAGGCCTGTTAGTACACTTATATTATGGTTTCTTCGTTTTTTTATTAGTTCATATAATATTTTCAAAATCAAATATGTGGAGAGGAGCTGTTTGGAATGAAGATCTACAAGGAAAAGAAGGTGTACTTCCACCTAATTGGATTAGTGATAAAACTGTTTTTTGGCCTCCAGGTACCAAAGCAATGCCTTCACTAAAGTGCCGGAAAGAATTGACTTAAGTTTCCTCAAATAAAAACTAAATTCTCTTTAGTTATTAAATGTATGTATTAAAATTATTATTTCTTAAATAATGTGGTAGGAAGAGTTATTTTGTTGATACAAAATATATAACTATTCATATAACTATTTCAATTCCACAGAAAGTAAACAGGATTGTGAAAAATTTGAATTCACAATTACAAAAAAAAAAAAAACTGATAATGAGAATGTCGATTTACGAATAAGAAAACATAAACAAAGAGAATTTCCTGATTATAAGTAGGTATTACTTTCATGTGCTTGGATTATATAAATTTCAATTTTTATACCTAAAAATAAAAATGTTTTTATAGTTTATACTATGAATTAGTAATTATATTTTACAGGTTCAGTTATCAAAGATTTAGATGAAGTATCAATGCACCTGACCTCCAGTTGTTCATTGATCAAATCTATAGATAAATATATATATTTCCTTTTTTTTTAATTTTGCATCCAGGTTTATACTTGTGTGGTTTTTTCCACAATATAATATAATCTCCACAAACATAATATTAGAATTACTTTATGTTTTTTACAGATAAATCAATTACAATTAGTTGGTGGAACGTCTTCAAAAGATAGAATACACAAATAGATGCTAAGGTAATCAGGAACAGTATTAGTGTATTACCTCATTTATAATCAGGGTGACCACAGCTCCTCTAAAATCCTCTAAAGCCCTTATTTTTCAAAAACCATGTCTAAAATCCTCTATTATCCTCTAAAAGTTTAAAATTTGATTAAAGCTCCTCTTTAACTCCTCTTTTTTATTTCTTGATGGAAATATAATGTTCGAAATACCCATTCTTGGTCTGCAAAACTGGTTAACGCCTGAAAGTGCAAGGGATTGTAAAAAATTGCTTTAGCAAATGCATGCTATTTAACATAAAAAATGACATTATTGACCTCTGTCCAAGCCCCACAAGTGTAAAAAATTGGGCGTTAAACCTAAATAAAAACGAAAAAAATCCTCTAAATTAGATGCAAAATCTCCTCACAAATCCTATTTTTCTTATGAAAATTTTTCGTGGTTACCCCGATAATTATATTTCAATGTTAGAAAAGCCTATTGTTTTGATTATTAATTTACTCTGAAAAAAGGTTGTTTCATTTAAATAAGATATTTGAAAAAATTGTTAATAATCATCTAATAGCAAGGCCGTTCCGAACGGGGAGTGTAGAGGTGTCACCCTTCCCCAAAGCTGTCATAAACATTTGAGTTGGCACATTTAGCAAGTTTTAAACTATGGTTGGCAAATTGCAAATATTGAGAGACCTTTTTTTTTTTTCTTTTTCTTTTTTTTGTGTGATTCTAGCCGGAAAAAAATACATACATTACCAACCCCCCTCCTCCCTCCCTCCATGAGAGATCACTTCGGGACGATCCTGTCTAACAGTTACATTATCCTTTAAAAATTCAGAATATTTTCGCAAAATTTTATGGCCTCTATGGATATAAAGGCCAAAGGTGGAAAAATATATTTAAGAACACTAATTTATATGGCGTTGTAAAAGGTATACCTTTATAAGTTGTAACACTTTTCCATTCATTATATTTTTACAAATCTTCCCTTTTTGATTTTTTAAATATATATTTTTTTATTTACAACTTCTTCTATTGTATTCAATGGAGGAAAAGAAACCTCGGTTAATGGAATATTGTTTGACTTTCTAAAATACGCTCCATTTCAAAAAAGAAATAGAAAAGAGAAGAAATTTGTATAGATTTTATTCAATTATATGTAAATATATACAATATTTAATATATTTACATATAATTGAATAAAATATATTTTTCAATAAAACAAGTTTTATCTCTTTCATTAATCATACTATTTTAACTGAACTAAACTGAAAAAGTTATAAATAGTCTAAGTATAGACTTTGAGTAAATTTAATATACATAATATACCTTGATAATGTAATAGAGATGTACAAAAACACTATTGGACATGTATAGTACGTTTTGATTGTGATCACAGTTTTTATCAACGGTTTTTGTGATTACAAAACGTTTTTTAACAGTCGGTTTAACGTTAAAAAACTGTCATTCTAAACGTTGATTCAACGTAAACTCAACATTATTGCAACGTTTTTTTTTTTGCGTAGAATTAACGTTGACATAACGTTTGAACCTAACGTTGATTTAACATTGATAAGTCAACATTAAAAAAACTGTCAACTGTTCTAAACGCTGTTTTAACGTAAATTCAACGTTTGGTTTTTAACGTTAGTTCAAAGTTATTTTAACGTTGTTTGCCGGATGGGTGGTATTTTCATCGTAAACACTATTTCCGCTAAGACCCACCTTAACACACTAGCTACCTTATTCTTAGAGACAGACTTATTTTTTGAAAATATATTCAATATAACAAAATGATAATGTGAAATATAATAAAATGAACACGTGCCCCATCTCCCGCCATCCCAGCCGACGTCGGCCCTGTATTAGGTGGTAAAATTTATATACAATACATTAAACAGTATTTTGCTCAGATTAGCAACTATATTTAACAAACGTACTTTATATGAATTAACTTTTAAATTAGAACATTCAACATGAATTACTATCTGTGATAGAAACTATGTTAGTGAAAAATAAAAACTCACTTTGATTTAAATGATACCTGACAAACAGTAAGCAATTTTTTATAAATATTAAAAAAATACAATTATAAAGTTGTATTATTTTGATCATGGTATAAAATTACCATAACTTTATTTAATTACCAAAACTTGGGTGATTTCTCGGGGTTTTTATTGTTATTGTACATAAACGACTTATACTTAGCAATAAATCTTTTATAATTAATTTTGTTTGCTGGTGATTCCAATCTTATTTGTTCTCACAGAGTTGTTTAAAACCTTTTTAAAATAGTTAACGAACAGTTAACGAATTAATGAGCGGTTTGTAAGTAATAAACTTTAACTAAATGCCGATACAGCATTATGGAAAGGAGGGGTCCCAAATGAGATGGGTTGGGTAGTGATGTCTCTTTCTCGGGGAAGAGTTTTTTACAACTTTTAAAAATTATATTTGGACCTGATAATACTAATAAGTGGTAAGTTAACAAACATTAATAATCAATATTAAAATAATGTTACTCAATAATGCAATTGAATAGCGTTATGGCTAGTTAGGTATAGCCTAAGCTAATAAAAAGACATGCCAATAAAAACCTACACCTTTTCCCGGATAGCTTGTTTTATAATAGAAAAAAAATTTATAATACATTTAAATATTCTTCTGTTATATCTGATAATGTATTGGAAAAATCCAATAAATGTCAATGTTCAAACTATGAAGGATATTCATGCCGTTGGATCTTCACTCAAAGTGCTTCTTATGTAAGACTTAAGTCGTTAAAGCGCATTGAATGAGAGTTCAGCCTCTGCCCTTCCTATAGGCAATGTGCAGCCAATTCGAAGCAGACACGAGACATTTTGAAAATGATCTGTGTGTGCTATATTTAATGCTTGAATCTGTTAGAGCTAAAGATCTTTCTAAGTAGACGATCTGTTCCTTCATCTCGGAACGAAAAGCCGAAGGTGTCGGTAAATCTTTAGACCAAAACCTTATATTCGCACATAACTCTGACAATATCTCCTTAAACTTTTCTGCCTACCTAACTCTACTGCCTACTCTTTTTATTTATTTTATTTTTTATTTAACATAATATTTTGCCGTTTAATAAATATAACAGTTTCCATAAGTTTACAATTAAGTTAATGGCCGGAGCAAGCAGAAGGCATTGATTTGCCTTATCGCCGAGCACCGTGTTACAATTTATAATTTTTACAAAGTTGTTTCAAGAATATATAGTATAAAAGAAAAATTGAATGAATGTTTACAAAAAATATATAAAAAATAAAGTAGGATATCGTTTAATACATAATATCATAAATAGATTGGGTAAAAGTAAGAGTGAATATATAAAACTTTATATAAGTTTAATAAACTTTATATAAAAATATATAAAACATAGAGTAGGTATCGTTTAATACATAATATCATGAGTAGATTAGATAAAAAAAAAAAGGTGAATATATAATAACTTTATATATATTTATATACACACAAAAAATAAAAAGCGAGAAAATGTGATTTTTGATAATGGTTGTTGTCAAAAATTTTTAACCTTTTTTAATGATTACAAGGAATAATTACCTTGTTTTTCAGTTTTTAAATTATATATCTGATCTATTTTTAAAAGAAAGACTTTTAATAGTAGAAATCAAAATCTGTGTTTAATAAAAACTGTGTTAATAAAATCTGTGTTTAATAAAAACTGTTTTGAATCAGTTTTGAACTTATGTAGAGACTTTTTTTTTCCGGAAACAATGTTTGGGAATCTTTTCCACAAAAGTGGTCCGCGATTCTGAATTGAATAAGAACTTTTTTTAAAATAAGATTTTGGTATAACAAAGTTGTTTGCGGAAAATCTTGTAGCATATTTATGGTGCATTTCTTTAAAATAAGTTTCAAATATTTTGGGGGAGAGTCCATATTTTGTTTTATACATGAACTGTAGAACAAGATGGATATCAAGTTTGAAATTATTCAGGGCACCAGTTATACCTAAAAGGGGTTCACAAGGAATTGCTCTACCAGCTCCAAATATGATTCTAACAGCATGTTTTTGCTTGCTATAAAGTTTTTTTTAGCTTAGTGTGATTAGTAGTTGCCCACATGATGTTGCCGTAAGCTAAGTAACTATGAATAAAGGAAAAACAAAAACTTTTTAAGGACTTAAAATTTAAGAGTGGCTCAACTCTATAGATCATGCCAATGTTTTTTGAGATTTTTTTATTTATAGAATTTATATAAACTTTTCAAGATAGATTTTCATCTAAGTTCAAACCTAAAAAATTTACAGATATTTGCCTTTTAATGTTAGTTTTATTCATCAAAAGATTGGGAAGAGTAAGTGGTATTTTTTTTGTTTTGCTTGGTTTGTGGAAAAGAGAAAATTTAGTTTTTTGAACATTCAAAGACGATTTGTTTCATACAAACCATTCATTTACTTTATTTAATTCTTCATTTACTACTGCAAAAAGAGTTTCAATATTTTTGTGAGAATAAAAAAGATTCGAGTCATCTGCGAACAAAATAAAATTTAATAGGTTGGATGTTGAAGACAAATCATTTATGTATAGTAAAAAAAGTAAAGGTCCAAGTATAGAACCCTTTGGAACTCCACAATATACAGTTTTTGGTCATTTCTAAATTTTCAAATTGTACATATTGTTTTCTCTTTGAAAGGTAATTTTCAGACCAGAGTAAGTTTGTCTCCTTTATTCCGTAATATTCCAGTTTTTTATTAGAATAGAATGATTTACCGTATCAAATGCTTTCGACAGATCAATGAAAATCCTAACGTAAAACAGTCTTCTGCAAAACCATTAGATAAGTGATTAACTAACTCTACTATTGCGTGATCTGTTGAATGTTGTTTTTTGAAACCAAATTGCTTACTTTAAAACATGTTGTTTTCAGTAAAATGATTATGCAGCCTATTGTACACTACACGTTCAAGCAATTTTGAGAAACAAGATAAAACAGATATGGGCCTGTTGTTAGAAGGTTCTGAATCATCTCAAGACTTATATACTGGAGTTACTCTAGCAATTTTTAAATTATCCGGAACTTTACCTAATTTAAGTGACTGATTGAAGATATGAAACAAAGATGGTTCAATTATATCATAGACTAATCTTAATATATTAACGCTAACTTTATCCGATCCTGCACTTTTGTTACTTTTTAAGCTTAGTAATGCAGTCCGCAACACACGTATATCTTATGACTTTGAAATGTTAAAGAAGTTAAAGAAATATTCGAGCTAAACTAGAGCTAACATTAAAGAAAAAAATTCTTCAGCTTTATCCTAAATTGATTCTACGTACCAGCCTAAACGAAATGCCCCTGGCTCGGTTTGGGGCAAATTTGCATTAACAATTATTTATATTCTTGAATGTACAAATCTCAAAATAATGATAAAAACGGCATTAAAAAAATTAACTGTTAATTTTTTAGGAAATGAATTTAATTAAGGTAGTGCTAAAAGCAAGATCTATCTTTTTCATTTCTTTTTTTAATTTTGTATAATGCAATAAATATTTTAGGTGATAATATATAATGTGAATTTTTTTTAGATTTAATTGTAAATTTAACAAAAGTATCTTCTTTTTTTTTTTATCAAAAAATGTGTAATTCAAAGACAAATATTTGGATTATTTACTAATTTAGAAGCCATTATGATAGGTTATAAAAATATAAAATGATCCTATCAATGTGTTATTTTCAATTTATAAAATTTTTAGTTTGATAGCATGAATACTTTTTACGCAATACTTGTTTTACATAATTCTCTTTTTGTGTGTGTTTTTATGCTAATTCAACATTTTAAAATGACTTTTTTTTGAAATTGTTTCTTTTTACAATTACATAAAGACTTTTGTTAAATAATAAAGACTTTAGTTTTTTCCATGAATCCACCATTTTGTATCACAATGAATCCGTCATTTTGAATTACCATGAATCCACCATTTTGCTGCAAAATCAAGATAATTATCCGTTTACACAAGAGATTTTATTAGTTCAGTATAAAAAAGTAAAGTTACATACCTTGAAAAAAAATCAGTTATTTGCCTGGAAGTTCCTGAGTGTGGTTTTAAATTCATCTTTTCAATTCAAGTACATTTGTGTGAACGGAATTCTTAGGGCTAAATGTTACATTTTTTTTTTAAAACATACATTTTATTTCTTTTATCTATTTTCAAAAATTCAGGAAAGCGATCTGACTTGTCTAACTACTGTCCCATTAGACTTCATCTTATCGTTAGCAAGGTTTTTGAATTTTTGATTAATAAACACTTAATCTCTCATCTTGAATCTAATAACTTACTTTTTGACCATCAATATTTTTGTCGATCTTCTCGTTCAACTTTGTTCAATTTTGTTAGTTTCTTGGTTTGTTTACAATACTTTATACTGCCTTCAAGTTCAACTTGATTAAAACTTTGTTTTATTTTGTTAGTTTTGTTACGTTTTATTTAAAACAAAGATTCAAAAAAAGATCCGAATGCAAGAATTATCACTCCAAAAACCATAAAAAGTTCACAAGTTCTTACTTCAACTAGTTAAGAACTAGAACTTAGTAAGAAGTTCAACACAATTAGTTAGTTGAACTTCTTACTAAGTTCAACTAACTAATTGTGTGACTGAACCAGACCCAGTGGACACAAATACGTTTTGCAAACGTTTAGTAAACATTTAATGGTCGCTTGAACAACAATTTTTAAGTAAAACGTTCACAAAACGTTCAAAAAACGTTTTAATAGCAGTTTTTTTATCATTTGATGTAAAATTTTACGGGTACTTTGAAAACCGTTTTTTAAAGCCGTTTTCTAAGCTAACGTTTTATAAAAAACGTTTTCTAAGGTAAAAACGACGCACTGCGCATGTGCAACTTTACTTAAATATGGAATATTTTAATAGTCATAATAACAGATTGTATTTCATCACAATGGTACAGATGGTACAGATTGTATTATGACTTTGCTATTTTCAATTTCTCTACGAACTTATACGACTGTAAAGAATCTTTTTATATAAATATATACATATACATACATACATATATATATATATATATATATATATATATATATATATATATATATATATATATATATATATATATATATATATATGTATATATATATATATATATATTTTATTATATATATATATATATATATATATATATATATATATATATATATATATATATATATATATATATATATATATATATATATATATATATATGTATATATATATATATATATATATATATATATATATGTGTATAAGTATATATATATATATATATATATATATATATATATATATATATATATATATATATACTCATCAGAAATGATTTGTTTCTGATGTGTCTTTATTGATGAAACAGTGTAAAATAAAAAAAAATTTTGTTAAGTGATTTTTTACTAATTATAATTGCTCTGTTCTTTTAAGAACATTGAGCACTCTATTTTGTAGAATACGTTTTAAAGTTGTTTAAATTAAACTACCATTCTCAATTATGAGTAACAAAGGTGTAAGTATAGTTTCAATGAAATGAGCATGACCTAAAACAAAGTAAGTTTAGGTTAGAATCATTTCATGTATAAATCTTTTAACAAATGTATAAAGCTATTTATATCTAGATTATTTCTACTCCAGCTAGCAATTGCTCTACGTTATTTATACAACTAGAACTTCTAGTAGAAATAACTTTGTATACATAATATTAAGCAATGATGTTTTTTTAGCTTAACTGGAAGATTTTATTCAGTAGTAACAATCATTGATTATAATAAAAATTAAGAAAGCGATTGTACGTTAACTAAAAAAACACAAAAACATTAATTTCATAATGGAAATCATAAATATTGACAAACCTAAATCTTGACTAAAGAACTAAGGAGATAAAGTGATTCAGAGTCTTCAAGT
The DNA here is from genome assembly GCF_038396675.1 of Hydra vulgaris. Taxonomy (NCBI): domain Eukaryota; kingdom Metazoa; phylum Cnidaria; class Hydrozoa; order Anthoathecata; family Hydridae; genus Hydra; species Hydra vulgaris. The sequence goes on from NC_088934.1 coordinate 54,111,181, forward strand.
TCTAAAATCATGCTCATATATGCAGGCTTTTTAATAATTTTTCAAAATGGTGTTTTATTTAATACTTTTAACTAAATACTTCAATGTAAGTCTATATAAAAGATTGGAGTGTGCAATCTTTTATTTTTTAATACCAGCTTTAGAAGGATAAGTGCAATATACCACAGTTGTTTGCACATTAAAGAAGCAAGTCCTGATATTACAGTCCAAAACATTTCCTAATGTTAGTTCATCTTTTAATTTAAATTTTAGTTTAAAAATGTGTATGTATTTTTAACAAGTTAATAAATAATACACAAAACATTTTTTCTACAAGTTAAAAAAGACTTACAGAGAAGCATCGCTACAGTTTATTGTTATGATGAACTGCCATCAAGTTTTAAACCTATTAGTGGAACGCGTGAGTTTATAAATTTTGTCTTTTCATTTTTCAAAAGATGTTATGGTATTTAATTCATTTTTCAGTTTTCCTTAACAGTTTTTCATTATTATTTTACTCTGTTCTAATTTTTTTTTATATATATAATAGGTTTTCAATGTTTTTATGGAACTACCATGCCTAAAGTCTGAAATCAAAAACTCTTTATCTGCAGTGGATACCTTGGGGAAAAAGACTGCGTTTAAAGATTCATTATTTTTTTATGATAAAATAAATGGTATAACAACGTTTAATGAAAGTGAAATAATTTTAAATAATAAAGTTTTGTTTGTTATTATATTCTTGCTTACATATATGTATAAAAATTTTCTAAATAAAGTCATATGCGATCAAACTAAATATATTCTATGATTTTTTGAGGTCTTTTTCAGCTTCTGCTAAAAATATTTTGGATAAAATTATGTCAAAATGCATTATAGTATTGTTTAAGAAAGCTGGAACTTATGGAAATAAATCATTTTAAAATAACTTAATTGCGTAGAGTAATTGTAAGTAATTTTTAAATAAATGGTGTGTGCGTGTCATTTATGTTGTTCCTTTTATAAACAGTGTGAAATTATACATTTCTTTTTATTTTATTATTTTTTACATTTTGTCGCATATTTTTACATGCAATGGATGAAAGATTTATATGGTATTTTTCTTCTTAGGAACAGTGTCACATACAGCAAAATACGATTTGGTCGATAAGTTGATAGGCGATCTATAAAAAGAGCTTTAATAGAATAACATAAAAATTATTGTATGATGTTTTTGTATGCTTAAATTGTAAATAAACTCAAAATGTTTAAAATTTCAGTTATTTATCCGGATTTAGGCTGTTAGACCTAAGTTTTCATTTGTAAAAAGTTTTTTTTTTCTGTATAACATAAGTTATTTACTTGAAAAACTTAAACGTAAAAAAAAGTTTTTAGGAACAACGTTATAAACGATGAAACGTTTCATTTAGACTTAATAAAAACCAATAAAAAACGTTTTTAAAAAAATGTCCGGTCACCGTTTCATATGAAAGTTTAAAAAACCAATAAAAAATGTTTTTTAAAGGACAATTAAAGAACGTTTGCAAAACGTTCTTGTGCCCCCTGGGGAGTTGGCAAAAATCTGGGTTTTTGAGAAAAAGATCAACCCTACTGGGTTTTTGAGTAGTTATTTGGGTTTTTGCTATAGTTTGGTACAAATCTTTATTTACAAAGTTTGTAATTTATTTTATAGCTATTTTTTATCTTTTCACCGGTATATTGTCTTCTACAAAAACTTAAAGACTATACATTTTTCAACAAGCCAAAGTTTCATTCAAAGGGATGAAACAAGGCTAGTCAGTGGATTAAGGTAATTTGTAATTACTATAAAAAGAGCAAAATTTGCACAGTTTAAAGACGCCTTCCCAAGTAACTTAATCTTTGATTGTATTGTGCTGCATTAAAGTCACTCTTGTCTTAAAAATAATGGGCTCGTCAATAACTAGCAAATACAGTCCGATTCCCATCAAGAGGTTTTTAAGCTTATTATTTTGCATTCTACATTAATAATAAGTTCATCAATTACTGTGTAGATAATAAATGCATAATATAAATATTATATTTTATAATCACAATATAAAATATTAACTTACTGATGAATTCATACTTGTTTGTTCTACATCAAGACAATTTGTGTTGTGACTTATCTAGTAAAAATTTTATATAAAATTATAATATCATTTTAACCAATCAAATTTAAAACAAGTTTTTTAACCAATCAAGTTAACTAAAATAAATTTTATAAAATTAAAGCGAATGAAAATCTTGGCATTTTGATTCGTTGTTTTTACAACTCTTTTTGTTTCAACTTCACATTATATTGGAGTAAAAACTTTAAGTAACGCATATCTAAAAGTAAAATTTTAAAGAGTTTTTTTTTGTTATTTTCTTTATTAACGGTTTGTAAAATTTAGGCAAATAATTTTTTTAGTAGTTATTTTAAAAGAAACTAAAATATTATCTTATTGTAAAATAACATAGTTTTTATATAAATATATATTAAAGAAATAATGATTACTTTGAACTAATCATTTTTTTATTTCCGGCTTTTATTTAAAAAAAAAAAAGTTAAAACAAAAGGCTATTTGTTTTAACTTTGTTTTTAAGCACTTTTGCTCTTCATTTGCGAGTTTTTCAATTAAGTAAAATTAAATTAAAGTAAAACCCTTTGAAATTGAAACTATTTTAATTCGTCCAAACTAAAATTGTGTGTTCTTGATGTTGGTAAATTTTTTTATGGAATATTAAGTTTATATCCGTTTTGTGTCAAAACTTAAACTATAATTGTTTCATACACATCATATGATTTTTATTAAAATTATTAAAACTTTCTATATTAGGATCATCGTAAAATAAAATTAATAATGTAAAATTTAATAATTTTTCCCATGGTGCAATGTGTCACAAAAGTAATGTAAGCTGAGCAAAATATTTTACGGTTAACAAACTTTTCATGAATTTTACACATTTAAAAAACTCAATGAATAAGTTACCCCGAAGTGCTAACTTATTCATTAAGTTTTTTACTAAAGTGATTTTACTAAACTTGGGGTAGTATGCCAGAAGCAAACTTGAGTGAAGTTCGACCTAAACTTTGAAGTCTGACTTCAAAAAAATGCTTGAGCAAATGCGGAAATGAAACTTGAAAGTTTCAAGATCGTACTTGAGAAAGTCAAACCTGAAAAACTTAAAAGGCGTTAAATTGAAGGGGAACTGGAAAAAAAAACTTTGCAACCAATAGTGGCATAGATGGGAAAAGAGCCCTTTTTAAATAAAGCTAATTAACAGTATATTTTTAAATAATGTATATAAGTTTTATACTATTAAATATTAACTTACAAAAATTGAAACGTGAACAAAAATAAAATTTTTACTTTTGTATTTTCTTTTTATTAAAACTTGATAATTTAACTAAAAACACTGTATTTAATTGAACATGTTCAAGTTACCTTCTATTTAGTCCAAAACACTAACTACGACGTAACAGTTGCTTAACATTTAAATGGCATACATGCTATGCGGTTATCAGCAAAGCATAAATGTCAAACACAAGTCTGTTATTATTCATTTTTCTTGTTGAAATTGTTGTTAAAAAGAAAAACTTTACTCAAACATTTACGCATGACTGCACTAAATACGTTAATAGCTGGTAGAAAATTAATAAAGAATTATGACAACATTTTTCAATACCAGGAAGAATATGATATATATATAGGGGTAGAGAACAAAATCAGTAGTAAAAAAATGCTTAAAACGAGTTCGATTTCATCTAACTTTTTTTTCTTTAGCTATATTTAAAAAACCTAAAAACTTCTGTTAAAACAAGTTTTGAGTAGAAAATATTTGAACTGAGGGAAGTGTTTTTTTTTTTTGTCATCTTACATCTTGTCCTCTTCATCAAATTCAGCTACTGACAAAATAAACCTTATTTAGCTTATAAATTCACTATTGGAAACAGGCTTGGTCACTGTGTTTTGGCATTTCTTATATCAGTCAGTAAATATAACACTCTCTTTTGAAACTCTATAAATTAAAATAGTTTCACAAAACAACTTTTATTGAATATTTTTACAAACTTAATAAATAATTTTTTTGTCATTAAAATATCAAAATATCTTATCTAACTGAAATTGTCTGTATTCATTTAAAAAATCAAAAATTAAATCATCAATATTAGGTGGTTTAGATTTTCCATAATATAACCACACAATAAAAGGGTTAAAATTTACTATTCTACATAAAATAGGCCAAAGGTTCGTTTATGTCAACCTAAATAAAGGTAAACCATAAATATTCACATCAATAAGTATTGTTTCATTTTCTAAAAATTGAAGAACCTTTGTTTGATGAAGAAACAGCTTTTAGTATACCCAGACTTCAAATTTACTGCCAGAAGCAAGTGTGGAGGTTAATGACATTACTTTGGTCTTAAGATTGGTATACTTAAAGCTGTTTCTGCAGATAGCAGAAAGTTTCTGCTATCAGTATAGCTAACAGCTCGTTTACACATTCAAATGAACAGCAGTGCTCTACTGCCCATTTCACCAGTTTATGATTAAGTGAAACATCGTTTTTTTCAATTTTTCTGAGAAAAACACAGTGTTATTGTCACTTTGAGACAAATAATCATAAAGAAATTCTTCACTTTCATAATCGCTTTCCGAATTTTTGTCTTCTTTTACTTGATTGATGTTTTGTATAAATTTTGAATTGTCATTATTTTGCTCGAGTTTCTCTTCCTCGGTACTAGAAGATGATTCTGCTAGACCTATACATTAGAGTAGCATTTTTGCCAGTTTCTTAAATAAGCCTTTAATTTCTTTTATCTTTAGAACAAGTAGAAATTTGAATACTGAATAAAACGTTTTTGAAAACTAAGAATAAAAAATTTCACACATCTGTGTTGCACATTATACTAAAATATTATTTTTACTTTTTTTGCTTTAACTAATTTTACCTTAAGCACCAACTCAACGTGCGGTTTTTTTATAGTTGAGTTTTTTTTGTCAACGTTGATTCAAAGTTGAAACAACGTTACATAAATAACGTTAAACCGTAACGTTGTTTTAACGTAGTGACATAGTTGAACAACGTTGAAACAACGCTTTAACCAAATTTCAACGTTGAAACAATGTAGAGATGCCGGTGGGTCTCTTATAAACCCGTTGCTTACAAAAGAAGTGCACACTTCTATACTCAATAGAGTCAAGGAAGCGCACACTTCTGCACGTAATAGAGTTAAAGAAGTGTCACTTCTTAATATAAAACAAAAACCTTATGGCTGCCATGATTTTGTTTGAAAGACATTTCCATAAAACATTTTAACGGGTGATGCGGAAGTTATCGGAAAAATCCTAATTTCATTATTTGAGCATAATAATTAGTTTTTGTGGTCTTATGCGTAGGCTAAAACGTTCTATAAAATATAAACTTTATTATTTGAAACACAATTATTTAAAATGAGGTCAAATGCTGCTGAACGAGAATCTTTTCGAAAGAGACTAAAAATGTTTTTTGTAAATAAACCTAATATAAAAAAAAAAAAAAAATCGTAAATCATTTTGAAAGAAAGGATTTGCTCAAAGTACAATATATGATAACCTAAAAAGACTTGAAACTGTTCAATCGTTTTCTGATAGAAAGCGCCCTGATCGTCCGACATCCTGGACTAGAGAAAAGAAAGCCGAATTAACGAGACTTGTCAACAATCGAAAAGGGGTCAGTCAGAGATAAATAGGTATTAAATTCGGTGTAAATCAATGGACAATTGGTCGTCAGTTAAAAATAATGAATATTAAATATAGAAAACGTGAAAAGACTCCAAAATACACTATAGAACAACAAATAAAGGCAAAGAAAAGAAGCAGGAAACTAGTTAACCAACTCTATAACACAAAATCGCTTCTAGTCATCGATGACGAAAAATACTTTTGTTTTGCAGGGGACAACATGCCTGGAAATTCTGGATACTACACAAACAACAAAAAGACATGCCCAGAGAGTGTTCGTTTTATAGGAAAAGAGAAATTTCCAAAAAAATTATTAATGCGGATAGCCATACCTGAGCGTTGTATCTCCGAGCCATTGTTTCGCACTTCCAAAGCTGTAGCGATCAATTCATCAATCTATAATAATGAATGTTTAGAAAAACGACTTCTTCCATTTATTCACAAGTATCATGGAGACTTTAACTATTTATTTTGGCCAGATTTAGCAAGTTCTCATTATTCTAAAGATTCTCTAAATTGGATGGACCAATATGTCTATTACGTTGATAAAGAATCCAATCCCCCAAATGTGCCTCAAGCACGACCAATTGAAAATTTTTGGGGACATTTGGCACAGAAGGTTTACGAGGGAGATTGGCAAGCTTCAACAGAGCAAGTTTTGATTGACCGCATTAAACTAAAACTACAAGAAATTGATTTAAACTTTTTACAGTCGCATATGAAAGGCGTCAGAGCAAAATTGAGATCAATTGCAGATGGTGGTGTTTTTTCATATAAAAAATAATATATTTTTATTAAAAGATAAATGCTTTATTTAAAAAAAATATAATAGTAGTTTGTTTTTTTATTTATAAATAAGTTATTGACGTTTTTATTTTGTCCAATAACTTCCGCATCACCCGTTACAAGCTTTTTTTTGCAGCGATGCGAGGAAAAAGAGGTTTAAGGAATTGGAGTTACAGTTAAACAATCCGTGAACTAAGAACTAAATCTTGTCAATGCAAGATCAAATCAGCTTCAGATTCTGAGTCAGCATTACAAGATATGCAAGTATTTGTGAAACATATGTCAGAAAGCGATAAAATAAAGCGAAGAGATAAACTACGATACAGTTTAATTTTAAGTCTAGAAAAATCAAAGATATATCAAAATCTCATTGTTTTTATGTTGAGAATTGTAACATTGTTCCAATGCCATTTTCACCTTTACTTTAAAATTTATCACAAACTTTTATGAAATGCGATTTTAATTATATTGCTTGTTTCGTCACTGCACTGATCGTTTTATTTCTGTAAAATAATTAGTTATGAAAACTTTGTTGTTTCTAGCTTTTTGAAGGATTTTCTGATTTGAATTGAATAAATTACAACAAAAATAAGCCTGAAACGAAATTTCAGAGAAATTTGCAATCAAAAATTAGCTAGTGAAAAAACACTTTTTTTCCACATTCCATCACTGAACTTTTATTTTAATTTTTACATTGTTTCAGCATTGAGATGTAAAAATTGTATTTAACTTGCATTATAGCATTTTAGTTCAGGATTTTTTTAGAGACCAGCAATTTTTGAGTTATAAAAAGATAATGTCAGTGAACAATGGCAATAGGCATACACACAAACACACACACAAATATATATATATGTATATATATATATATATATATATATATATATATATATATATATATATATATATATATATATATATATATATATATATATATATATATATATATATATATATATATAAATAAATTGTGGTAACACATGAAACTCAGAGTTGCAATATTAAATTATATTATAAACATTAGCATTTAGCTAATTCCTGGTACTGCGGGTAGCAGTAAAATATATACTATATATATATTTATATATACATATATATATATATATATATACATATATATATATATATATATATATATATATATATATATATATATATATATATATATATATATATATATATATATATGAATATATATATATATATATATATATATATATATATATATATATATATATATATATATATATATATATATATATATATATAGATATATATACAGGGTGTTACCCAGGAATAAAATTTATATAGCGTTTTCATATTATTGGGAGTTTAGGTTGCTGTCGGCTGTTGAGAAAAAAAAAAAAAAAAAAAAAACGTACTTGTTTCTGTTTCTTTCTTATCAATCTTCTTTATCTTTTTCATACTTTAATGGTGTCTTTTCTTGGGTAGCAAGAAAGCAAGTACGATCTTTTATTATTTGCAAATAAATAAGTAACAATGTGATACTTGGATCTGCTTTTCGATCATTATCAACTTTTATCATTGTTCGAAAGCAAATTATTTGCGTAATTCGCCAAGTAATATAAAAATCCACTTTAATTGCGTAACTCGCTTTTAAATAATTAATAATTAAAATAAATATCATTTTAAGTAATACTTAACACGATAAAAAAAATTTCAACGATTATTTACAACAACTGCGTATGGCTGTAAATATAGAATTCCTTCTTATTCATTTTTATTATAAGTGTAAAATTTAAATTTTTTCAACAGAACTTTTTTAAGAATTTTAACCTTCCTCTAGAATCCTTTTTAATTTGAAGATATTTTGTCGTCGTTTTTATTTTATTGAATTGAATCTAAATAACTAATAAAACGTCAAATTCTTTCAAGAATATCTTTGAAGAAAAATGTTTTTCAATAGGAATAGAATTTTATTCGATAGAATGTTAAAAGTTAAAAAAGTTTTCGTAGTTGAAAAAAGTTTTTGTTGCTTTAGTCAAATAAAATATCAAAGTCTTTTGAATGAATTTTTTTTAATCGAAAAAATTTCAGTTAAATAAAATGTTTGTAATAAGAACTTTCACTGCTATATGGTATTTTAGAATTAAATTCAATAAACAACTATGGCCGGGGGAGATTTGACCGCGCAAGTAAATATTAGCGACAAATTCCTCTAAGTTGAAATTTAGTATGTGTAAATTGAAAAAAAAGTTGATTTCTGTATTTGTAAATTTTTTTTAAGAAATTAAACTTTTTCATTTGTTTATTAAAACTTTTAATTTGTAAATTTTAAAAAATTGACAAAATGACTTGACACACACACACACGTGTGTGTCAAGTCATTTTGTCAGGCCATGCTGCATAATGACCTTACATGACATTGTGGAGAACCATCCAAACCTGTAAAACATCTATGTTTATGTATATATATATATATATATATATATATATATATATATATATATATATATATATATATATATATATATATATATATGTATATATATATATATATATATATATATATATATATATATATATATATATATATTATATATATATATATATATATATATATATATATATATATATGTATATATATGTATATATATATATATATATGTATATATATGTATATATATATATATATATATATATATTTATATATATATATATATATATATATGTATATATATGTATATATATATATATATATATGTATATATATGTATATATATATATATATATATATATATATATATATATATATATATATATGTATATATATGTATATATATATATATATATATATATATATATATATATATATATATATATATATATATATATATATATATATATCTGATGGATCTGTGGATAACATTTGTGGATCTAGAAAAGCTTTTGACAGAGTATCAAGAAAGTGGGGTAGGCTTTGAGGTATTTAGGTGTTGAAAAGTGGCTGGTGATATAAAAATGTATGAAAATTTCACAACATCAACAATTAAAAATGAAAACAAAAGATTACCCTTGATGTTTCTTTTTCTGCACCTGCTGAGCCTATTGTATCTCCAAGATAAAAAAATTTACCAACTCACTCTATCTTTTCTCTGCTATTTATTTCAGTCTCTTTTTAGACCTCTTCTCTTTAATCACCAAAAGTATATTTTTTGCACAACAAGCTTAAGCTTAAGAGAATCTTGTATACAACTACATCTCTTAAAAACCCGTTGCTTACAAAATGTGCAAACAACAAAGTTTGCTCCAACTCCTTTCTACACGCTCTATATGGCCGCTTCATAGTTTTTTCTACTTGCTCATTATTGAGTTTACAATGCATAACTTTTTTCTTATTTATATTTATCCTAAGCCATTTTGCTTCCATTCCATCTTTCTAACACTGAACTCCTAGTGTTAAATCTTCAATAAGAACGCATGCAGTGTATAATAATAATACACTGGATGCGTGTATAAGATATAGAGCTTAAAGATGAAGATAATTGGGTTTCGGCATAAAAAAAGTCATTAGTTCTATTAAAAAAAGGGTGGAAGGTGATTGTAAAGTAAGTTTTATCTTGGAGAGACTGCATCACAGCATTATGATTATGATGATGATCATATTCATTTTCTATGATCGTCAACCTTTTTTTGTTCTGTTTATTACCATTACTGTTAATTTGATTAAATTTAATGAAAGTTAATGTTCATTTTGTCGTTTATTGAGGTAATTATTGTACTATAACGTAACATTTTGCCCTTAAAAGCGTTTCATACTTTTGAACTTTAAGGCAATATTTATTTTTTAATAGAAATATTTGTTGTTTACTTTAAAGAAGCATCTTCTATAAGTTATAGTTATAGCTTATCTTTATAAGTTTTTTAAAGTTGTTCATAATGTGATTGGGTTACTTCTATGGATCTTCCAGTTGCTCAACCTTATCTAAATACAGAAAGATTCAAAATAAAATACAAAATATTCACAAATTTGGCTACTCAAAAAACGCCACATATGTCAAAAGAACAGCAATAAAAAAAATCTTCTATAAGTTATACACACTATATATAACATATATAGATGATATATTCTATATTGTGGTTTTGTTTATTCATAATCTTCTTTTATAAGATATGATAACCTTTAACTTATGTTAGCCTTTAAGGTACTTATACTATATGTAAGCCTATAAGTTATTGCCTTGTCTAGGAGCTAAAACAAGTTATATATGAATATTATAAATTAAACATATTTGTTGCGTGATTTAACAGATGCTTTTTCAAGTGTATACAAATAGTTTGTCATTACCTAGTCATTATTTATTCTAATCTATATAACTATTATAACAGTTCTATAGTAATTAAATTAAAAAATAAGTTAGTTGATAAATATAAAATGAGGGTTTAATCAGGCTTTAACCAGGTAATAATAATTAAAAAGCAATTAATTATAAAATCAAACTTTTTTTTTCAACATCTTTGCTTCCAACAAGGCTGCAAGCAACCACTATTATAATTAGAAGTTCTGGAAGAGAAATTTCTAAAGTTTATAGAGCAAGATAATATTTGACAGACAACTTAAAAGGTTGCAAATTATATGAATCAGGTAACAGTCTTTAACAGGAAGACGTGCGATTGTACACAATTATATGACCACGCAAAAAGTAATTTGTTTTGACAACTTGACCACGGTTTTTAACATATTTTCAAAATTTAAAACGCGCTACAAAAACCTAATTAAAGTTATCTAAAAAAAACTTTAAAAAAGAAAAAAAAGCAATAACACAATATATATATATATATATATATATATATATATATATATATATATATATATATATATATATATATATATATATATATATATATATATATATATATATTAATCAAATCAATCAAAATTTATTGACAGGCTCAAGGCCCAATATAATAAATATACAATGGGTAAAATAAAGTGGATTATAATAACACAAAGACTATCGCACTTGAATATAAACAAAACCCAAGAAAAAAAAATAATAATAAATTAATAAAATAAAGATAAGAAACTAAAGTGTTATAAATATAACTCAGCTCTCCATTTATACATCAGTGGAGACAGCAAGAACCTGTCAGAGTCAACAAAAGTTTTTATGACGAGGTTCTCATTATTCTGCAGCAGTAACAGTGAGGAGTATTGTTGCTTGCGAATTACAACATTAAGTGAATGGGCACCATGTTTCACAAATAATTCACTTGCACTGTTCCATGGTGGCATGTTTAATATCAAGCGAAGTGCATTATTATATGCAACACATAGGCAATGGAATGAGTCTTTTCTCCAAAGATACCACAGCTGACATCCATAGATTGGACTGCAAAAGGCATTTAATAACATGATCTTTGTTTGTATCTGTGTAGAGCTGAACTTTCTACGGATGAGGTTAGCTTTAGCATAGATAGAACGCACGTGTTTTAAAATATCTTTGTCATCCTGCATATCGTTTGAGATCAAGTAACCCAGATATTTATAACGACTAGTGTATGTGAGAACCATGCCAGATAATGTGAAACTAGGGCTATTTATAAGGGGTTTATAAATTTCAAAAAACATTATTTGAAACTTAATATTGTTATAAACTATGTCATGTTTCACAGCATAACTGGAGCATAAATCAAGTAAGATCTGGAGACCTTTGGCTGAGGGTGCACATAGGACAATATCATCAGCATAAAGAAGATGGTTAACAAGAGAAGGACCCAAGCAACAGCCTACGGTAGTTTTATTGAGTAAAACACTAAGATCGTTAATATATATATTAAATAGAAGAGGAGACAGTACACCTCCTTGTTGCACTCCATTACTGATATTAAATATTTTGGAAAATATTCCACCCCAAAGGATCTGAGCTGTTTGACCAACATACCAGACAATAAGTAAGCGTAAAGTTACACCAGAGATAACTTTAGATTAGTTTCGTAAATAGTGTATCAAAGCGAACTTTATCAAAGGCTTCACTAATGTCAATAAATGCCACATGCATATTTGAGCCATGTGATAGGTAAAAATTTAAAATATCTTTCAAAATAAGAACTGGCATAAAAGTGCTATGGTTTTTCTTAAATCCGAATTGGTTTGGAGTCCCAGTGAAACTTTCATTAATGCGTGAGACAAAAATATGTTCCAAAATCTTGGAGAAAGTTGTCACCAAAACAGTTGGACGATAATTAGCAGAATCGGAAATGTCACCATTCTTATCTTTAACCACAGGAGAGATAACAGAGTGTGAAGCACTAATAGGCATGTATCCATGGCAAAGCATTGAGGAAAAACATAAAGATAAAATATTAAAGTAATTTGGGCTAGCATAGAGATAATGCTCTAACTGAAGTCCAAAATGGTCAGCTGCTTTTCCACAGGACATACGATTTATGATAGATTGGACTTCATCAGGAGTGACAAGAAAGGCATCATCTTTAAGAAGATTACAGTGTTTAACTATAAAGTTGTCATTTATATTGCATGCTGGCTTGACTGAGTTGAACAGGGTGGAATAGTTATTATAGCACATGTGGCATACATTATCAGGACCTGAAGCAGAGTCTATAGAAGGTGGAAGACTACATTTATCGCTGCGAATAGAAGTCACGATAGACCAGAAACTGGTATAGTTCTTATTCGCTAAACTGTTAGCCAGCTTTTCTGCTTTTATAGTATCTTCGTTTTTTTTGCAGAAACGAATGGCATATTTATATAAGGCTCTTGAATTTTTAAAAAGATTGAAGATTGGGCCAAATTTTGAATTATTTTAGCTGCGCCATAAGCAGAACGCATCTTTAGCAGCCTTATGAGCATCTTTAACAAAATCTGTCCAACCTGTCATAGGTTGTTTTCTATTTAAACTTGATTTAGAACAATTAAGTCACTGAGATGAAGATTGAGTAAGACATTCATTCAGGATATTGTACAGTTGTTTAATATGCTTAACATGCTCATGTGAGTTACAATGTACATTACTACAGTTAATTACTTCAAATTGACCCCCGTTAATTGAAGACACTAAGTTAGACACAGTGGAAGTATACTCCTTTATCATAATGGTCGACAAAGCATTAAAATTTATTTTAGGAGATCTTGTCGAAGTAAGTTGAGCAGTATAAGAATAAGATATATTAATTTTAAACGAGATATCAAACGCTAAAGGTAAATGATCAGATGAACTAGTTGACTGAATTATTTCAAAGTTATTAACATTGCATAGAGAACTATGGGAGACAAGGCAGTAATCAATCCAAGAAGAGGTGCCCCATGCTTCACTAACAAAGGTAAAGGAATCATGTGGAAGACAGATATCAGCTGTAACAAGATGTTCATCTGTACAAAAATCAACTAGGAGACTGCTACATGGAGACCGAAATCTTGGATCACAATTAAAGTCACCACTAATAACAAATTTACCATTTAAATCTGAAATAAGAGCTGAAAGACTACCAAGGCATTCGAGATACTCATCAACATTCTCATATGAATCACAAGGCATGTAAACATTGATAATTGTGAACTTATCAGAGAAGTTATTTACAAGTTGGATAGCAACAGACCATGAATTATCGGTAGTAACAACTCGAGTTCTGCAGAAGACAGAATCACGACACAGGATAGCAACACCACCAAATGGTCTGCCGCGAATTAAACCTGCTGAAGAATCAGTTGGAGACACTCCAAAGCCAAAAAAACCAGGTACAATGTTGTTCAAGAAACTAAGTTCAGTATTGAGTAACCAAATCTCTTGGAGACAGATGATATCACATGTTACAGACAAGAGTACTAATTCGTGTGTAGAACTTTGCACACCACGACAATTAAAGCTACAAATCTTTACTGCCATTTTCAAAGAAACGACGCACTAGCGCTTTTTCTGGCCACTTGCTACAGTCGTAGAGCCTGACAGCGTCTCCAGCAGATACAGATACTTTAAAGGAAGAGTGATATTTACTTGTGACAATTTTTAAGCAAGTGGCTTTAGTTTTAAATGTTATGTTGATAAATTCAGCTAATTCTTCAGTAGAGGCAGTTGGCGATAAATGAGAGACAAATATAGAAGTAGTTTTAGAGCAATCATACGAAGAAAGTGGTTTTGGCATACATAAATTGTTTAGAATTTTTCCAGATCCAATAAGCACTTTTTGCTTTCGCTTGTTCTTTAGATAAGTAACAGTTTGGAAATCAACAGGGTCCAATACTGGTTAAGAGGTCTCATAAGATGCTTTGCTATTTACGAATTAAAAAAATCATTTCATTCTTTGTTTCAACATTTGTACTTTGTTTTTTGTTTTTTTATTAAGTTTCAAAAGATAAACATTTATCATAAAAAATATATAACTACATAAGTAAAATAAAGACAACAGTTTATAAATACTTATTATAAAAATTCATTTTAAGTGTTTTATTACTTCATTAAAAAGCGTTTCAAAAATATAAAATCATTTTAGATCAAACTTATTTGATTGTAATGGCTTTCTAAAACATTTGTTTTTTTTTCAACGAAATTTCGTTTACCTTTTCAAATGTATTAACTTTAATTATACTTATGTTAAGTTTGTTAAAGAGACTTTCGTTGTCGTAGAAAGTCATTGTTTATAAAAACAAAATAATTTTTTTCATTTTTTAGTAACGCATTTTATAAAAAATGCACACTTAAACAATTTATATATTATAAATTAAAAAAATATATACAACTGTGAATTATACTTTTAAAAAAATATCAGCACGTTTTTACATTTAAATAGCTGCGGTGAAATCGTCAAAGCTAGCTGTAATTTGCCTGGTCATATAAAGACTTGTGATCGCACGTCTTCCTTTGAAAGACTGGGAAAGCAAGATGAATGAAGCGAATTCCAAAGAACCGATGTTTGAGGAAAAAAACTAGACGAATAAGAGTTTTTGGAGCACTTAGGAACAGTCACAGTTAAAGGATGAGACATAATTGAATGACGAGTAACACCAGAATGAATTTTAGTTGATGGCACAAGAGACGCTAACTCTTAGCAGTGCCCATTATGATATTTGTAGAAAAGAGAAAGAGAAGTAACATTTTTTTAATTTTTTTTTTATTGTTTTTTCTGTTTAACATAGTATAATAATTTCTACAATGCTCGTTTAAATATATATAAAATAAATTCTATTACAAGAGTATACACTAGTGTTACAATAAAATAAGGTTAAAGCAGATAGGAACTCAAAGAAGATAACGATAACATTACGTTATCGCAAATATTTTCATAGAGGCCCTTTTAAAAGAATAATAAATCGCAGATTTATATAATAAAAAAGAAGAGTAATAAATCGTTTTAATAAATCGTAAATATACAGCATTAAAATCGAGTATAATATAAATATAAAACTCATCATAAATATACTAAAGAGATCGTATTAAGAAGTATATAACACGTATAATATAAAGCTCGTATTAAGAAGCAAATAATTAGCAAAGTCACCGGTAAAATAGTCAAACGAACAAAAAGTTAATTAGTTAAAACAAAAATAATTTTTTAATTATTAAGATCATTGAATAAACTTAAGGACTTTACTGTAAACTTAAAATACTTTTAACATTCATTCCATAATTTAGGTCCTCCATAAGATATACAATATTCTGAGAGTTTGTTACCATTCCGAGGCAATTTATATTAATGTTTCTATTTGATCTTAGATTATACTTATCATTTAGCTTTATTTCGAACTTGTCATTAAAATTGACTGGTAAAAAATTGTTGTAGTATCTATACATAAAAATTAGATGCTGATAGATATTTATTTCAAATATATCCATCATTTTCATATCTTTCATAAGAGGTTTTGGTTGTTCACGTTTAAATTTAGAGTATATGATTCGGCAAGCGTGTTTTTGTATCTTATAAATTTTTTCAAGTTTTGTTTTATGCGTACTTGCCCATGATATATTACCATAGTTAATGAAACAGTGAATCAGCCCAAAATATATCAATTTGAGACTTGAAATATTCACGTATGGGCGGACTCGATACATTACGCCAATAGTTCTGGTGATTTTCGATGGTGAAATTAAAGTTCACCAGTCACTGTAAGCCCCATGCTGTAGCAGAATTGAGATCCTTTTTAAGCTCAAATTTTTTTTTAAACATTTTCGCTTCCAACCACTGTGGACCAGAGATGAGTTTAGGTTTGATGAAGTGTCACCTGGGATTTTTTCACTGATAAGTTATTGTTATCATTATAGTAAAAAGATTTAATCAAAGTTAAAACTAGTTTCACTTGCTAAGACAATAAAATTGTCAAATCAATTTTCAAATAAAATGTGCAAATGAGTAAGTAAAGTTAAACTGAGTACCGAGTTTTACGTAGAAGACCTCTTTAATTCGCCGTATAATCATTTAAACTAAATTTTAAACTTGCTTTAAAATGTCACTGTTGCGTATTTAGTATACTAGACTACAAATTTGACTTTTTCAATAAGCTAAAAAATCAAAGAGCGCTTCTCCGTTAATGAAAATAGTCTGGATGTTACTCTTAGCAATAAGTAATAATACTTATTAAATAAAAGTACCAAATATATTATGTCTGGAAACAGTTTCTTACGTGATTCGGTTTGTGTAGTGTGTTGGGTTGAAAAAAGTGCAAGATGTAAGATCTAAAGTCACCAACCGAATACAAGATATTATCAAACTCTACATAAATGATGGTTATGATAAAAATATTATGAGTTTTCCTTATGTCATTTGTGGCAGTTGTAAACGAAATTTATACCTTCTTAAGAGCGGCCATACTTCTAGGGGGTCATGGGGACTTCAAGTTGCTAAGGTATTTTTTTATGCTAATACTAATTATATTATAATACATATAATTTATATGTATACTATTTCAATTTTAAGTAAAAAAGTTATATTTGTGTGTGTGGATGTACTATATTGGTGGTCATTTATTTCTGTTTATGCAATTGTTAGCAATAAATTTCAACAATCCATTATTTATAATATATATTTAGACATATATTTTAATATATAAGATAACTAAAGCAAATTATTACAAACAAATCTCTTTGTATAATTTATTGTTAAGTTGGAGTAGAATTTTGTTAATTTATAGTCTGAAATGCTTTAGATTGATTGGGCCAACAAAAGGCGATCTTCTGATCCATGTTTGAGTGTCACTATTCCAACATTTATTGAACCGAAAGTAGCTTAAAACGTATGCATTATTTATTTTCTAGTTTCTGGACGAGGCATTTCTCATCAGTGTACCCAAGCTGCTGCTGTAGACAACTTAATTGGTCACTGTTTACAATTATGAGAATATGCAGAACAAATAGCCAGTGCTTTAATTAAAAAAAAGATGGAGAGCGAAGGTATAGAAAAAGGGACATTTTTTAAACTAAAAACACGAGGAACACCTATCTCTATTAGAGTTGGAGCTCCCAATTTAAAGAGTAACAGAAGCAGTAAACAACTTTCTCTTATAACAGTCATGGAACTGCAAGTCTCTCTTGAACTTTCTGATAATGAAACTAAAAAGCTTTGTTCTTCAACTACAACTGGATTAAATAGAAGAGACTCTGTGGAATATAGTTCAAATATAATTGAAATATAGTTCAAAAACTAATATAGTTGAAATATAGTTCAAAAACTAGATAATCTTAAAGAACAACTAGATGAATTTTATAGCGTAGAACAAATTGAATTTGTTTCTAACCAGAATGAAGCTATCATAAGAGATTTAGTATATATTAAAAATCCCTCTGATTTAATCCTGCATATTATCAAAGAAAGAGGTTTAAATCCATGTGTAGGTTTTGTACGAGTTTTTTTAGATGGTGGAGGAGGCTTCCTTAAAAGTTGTTGTGAATGTTTTTGAAGAACAAGAATCTGAAAATAAATTTATGAATAGTGGCGTTCAAAAAGTTTTTATTATAGGTATTGTTGAAGATATTCCTGACAAATATGAAAACCTTAGATTAGTGCTTGAGAAACTTAATCTTGAGGATGCAAACTATTATATTGCTTTTGATCTTAAATGTGCCAATGTATTATTCGGTCTTTCATCGCACGCAGGTAAAAAAGCTTGTTTGTGGTGCAGTGGCAAATGTACGCTTGATATAGGAACTCTTAGAACTATTGACAATCTTGATTCCTGTTATGAAGCATATATTAAAAATGGATTTATGAGATCGTCCATGAAGGAATTTGATAACATTGTGAACAAACGCCTAATATATCTTAACACTGATAAAAATACTTTTCTAGAAAATTTAGTTGCTCCACCTAAGCTGCATCTTCTCATTGGAGCAGTAGATAAAATAGCAGGGTTTCTTTTAACTGAGTGGGATGGTTTTGAGTTGTGGTTGAAAAAACACTATATAATTAAAAGAGGATATCATGGAGTTGGTTGGGATGGTAATAATGCAAATAAAATTGTAAAATTGATTGATGAACTTCAACATGAACTGCAACTTAAAGTACCTTATCTACTTCCTGTAATCCAAAGCTTAAGAGCTTTTAAATCTGTAAAAGAAGCTTGTTTTGGAAGAAATCTCGATCCTGACTCAGAACACAAAATAGCGTTGTTTAAAAATGCTTTTTTATGCCTACAAGAGACAGCTTCTTCACTCGGAAAGACACTAACAGTGTCATGGAAAATCCATATTATATGCTGCCATGTTTTTCTTTTTGTAAAGCATGCAGGATACGGCTTGTCAAAGTATGCAGAACAGTGTGGTGAGGCGATTCATACAAAGTTTAAGCCTACGTGGCAAAGATATAAACGTAATATAGATCATAAAGATAATGGAGATAGATTAAAAACTGCTGTTGTTGATTTTGGAATTAAAAGATTATAATATTGTATAGTTATAGAAATTATGCTTCGTAAAATTTTTCAATTTATTATATTGTAAAACAAAGCTGCCTTAGAAAATGTTGTGGGATTGGAGCAAAGGGACAAATATAACCCACAATTTTAGACATCCCATGCCCACCTGTGTTAAATAGGTTTTCAATAAAAACTTTTTTACTGACATAAACTAAATCAAAATTAATCAATAGATTTCAAATTTCATCAACAAATACTTTGGCATTCAAGAGATGTGGCCATGTAAAATTAACAAACCCCTCATTTTTGTTGTTTTCTGGGTGGGGGTTCATAGTTTTGTGATTTTTTCACTCTTAGCAAGTGAAACTAATTTTAAATGTGATTAAATCATGTTAGTATAATGAAAACATTATTTAATCAGTAAAAAAATCCCAGGTGACACTCCATCAAACCTAATATGCCTTCTGGTCCACAGTGCAACTAAAGGCTGCAGGCAGCCACTAGTTAAAGTTGGAAGTTACTGAAAGAAAAAATATGAAAATTGTAGAGCAAGATAACGATTGACGGACAACTATAAGGATTGCAAATTATATTAGGAAAGCAAGATGAAGGAAGCGAATTCCAAAGAGCTGATGTTTGAGGAAAAAAACTTCCAAAGAGCTGATGTTTGAGGAAAAAAACTAGACGAATAAGCATTTTTGGAGCACTTAGGAACAGTCACAGAAAAAGGATGACACTTAATTGAGTAACGAGTAACACGAGAATGAATTTTAGTAGATGGCACAAGAGACGCTAGCTCTTTAGAGCAGTGCCCATTATAATATTTGTAGAAAAGAGAAAGAGAAGCAACATTACGACGATGTGTGATGGTTGGAGGTTAGCTGCAAGAGCAGGTCCAACTATGTTAACAATGTGTTTTTGCACCTTGTCTAAAAGAGAAAGGGCATCATTAGACGATCCGCCCCAGATATGGCAACAGTATTCCATAAAAGGCCGGATTTAAGATTTATAGAGATAGAGAAAAGAATCCGAAGTAAGAAAGTGACGAGCTCTATAAAGAGATGCAACCTTAGCAGATGCAAATTTTGCAACTGATTTGATATATGGTTTCCAAAAAAGATTGGAAGTAAAAGTTAAGCCTAGAAGATAAAGAGTAGATGACTCATCAAGTACATCACCGTTCACAAATATAGGAAAATCTAAATTATTGCGATAACAATTGGCTGAAAAAAATTGAGTTTTATCTGAATTAAAGTTCACCAGCCACTGTGAGCCCCATGCTGTAGCAAAAATGAGATCCTTTTTAAGCTCAAATGCCCCCTCCAAGCAATCAGTGGGTGTTGGTTTCTTATCACGACAAGAATAAATGGTATAATCATCAGCAAATAATGCCTCCTTAGATGTGAGAATATCTGAAAGATCGTTTACGTAAATTAAAAAGAGTATAGGGCTAAGGATAGAACCTTGAGGAACCACTGAAGTTACAGAATAATAAGAAGAGTGCTGTCCATCAAGGACAACTTTTATACTACGATTGGAAAGGAAGGATTCAATGATCTTAAAGATGTTGCCGGATACACCATAAGAAAAAAGCTTACGGAGAAGACCAGCATGCCAAACTTTATCAAAAGCTTTTGAAATGTCAAGAGCCATGGCCTTAACCTCTCCACCTTTATCTAATGCACGATAAAACCTATTGTTATTACTGTTAGCAAATCAGCTGTAGAACAAGAAGATCGAAATCCATATTGACGGTCAGAAAGTAAGTTATTAGATTCGAGATGAGAAATTAGGTGTTTTATAATTAAAGACTCAAAATCTTTGATTATGACAGGAAGAAGACTAATGGGACAGTAGTTAGACGAATCAGATCGCTCTCCAGAACTTTTGAAGATAAGGATAACAGATGCCGCTATCCAGCAGGCTGGAAAACAAGACTCTGATAAGCACATGTTGAATAGTTTTGATAGTATAGACGACAGCTCCGGAGAACACTTTTGCAAGACAATAACAGGTATGTTGTCCGGGCCACAAGTTGTAAAAGCCTAGACAGGAAATTACTTTAGATACAGAAGCTGGAGTGATATGAATGTCAAGCAATGGATCAACCTGTTTGTTGGCAATATCAGGTAGAACGCAACTAGTGGAATCAAGAGTTGATATTGAAGAAAAGTTTTTAGCAAACAATTCAGCTTTGTCTTTAGGTGAGGTGACAAAGTCTGAACCATACAAAAGAGGTCGAATTAAAAATTTGACCTTATTATTAATACTATTAAAGATTCTCCAGAAGTCACGAGAGCCTAACTTTTGAGATAAGATACGAGATTTCATGACTTAAGAAGAGCGGGTTTTGGCGTTAGACAAAATTTTTTTACAATTGTTTCTGGCAGTAATAAACAGACGTCTGTTTTCTGGAGAATTGTTTTGCTGATAAATATGGAAGTAACGGTTTCGATTGGCAATCGCCGCAGCACAGTGTGAGGAAAACCATGGAGGAGAGTGAGGCTTGACCTGGAATCGTCAAGAGGAAACAAAAGGTTCAATGCAAGCCTGAATCCACGAAGTTATGTAAGAAGCACGTGGCCCCTACAAGCAATTAGGGAGTGTTGGCAAATGCCACCTACACAAATGCCCCCTACAAGCAATTAGAGAGTATTGGCTTCTGATCATGACAAGAATAAATGGTAGTAATATGAGCGAACAATGCCACCTTAGATGTGAGAATATCCGGAAGATCGTTAATGTGAATTAAAAAGAGTATAAGGCCAAGGATTGAACCTTGAGGAACCCCATAAGTTACCGGGTATGAAGAAGAGTGATGTCCATCAAGGACAACTTTTATACTACGATTGGAAAGGAAGGATTCAATAATTTTATAGATGTTACAGACCTAAAGCACTGTAAGAAGGAAGTCAAGAGCAATCATCTTAACCTCTCCACCTCTATCTAATGTATGATAAAACCTATTGGTTATTACTGTTAGCAAATTAGCTGTAGAATGAGAACATCGAAATCCATATTGATTATTAAAAGGTAAGTAACTAAATTGAAAATAAGAGATCAAGTGTTTGTTAACTAAAGATTCAAAAATCTTGCTAACAATAGGAAGAAGACTAATGGAACGGTAGTCGGACGAGTCAGATCGCTCTCGAGAATTTTTGAAAATAGGGATATCTAATGTCGCTTTCCGGCAGGCTGGAAAACAAGACTCTAATAAGCACTTGTTAAATAGTTTTGAAAGTATAGACGATAGCTCTGAGAACACTTCTGCAAGACTGAAACAATAATGTTGTCTTGACCACAGGCTGTAGAAAAGTCTAAGCAGTAAATTACTTTAGATGGAAAGCTGAGAGTGAAGCACAGAAGCTGGAGTGACGTGAATGTCAAGCAATGAATCAACCTGTTTGTTTGCTGTATCAGGTAAAACGCAACTAGTCGAATCAAAAGTTGGTTTTGATGAAAAGTTCCTAGCAAACAATTCAGCTTTATCTTTAGGTGAGATGACTATGTCTGAGCCATACAAGAGAGGTGGAATAACAGAGCTGCCCTTATTTTTTAATAAAGATACTATAAAAGAAGTTCCCAGATGTCAAAGACATCTGGAAACTTCTTTATTAGTATCTTATATATATACATATATATATATATATATATATATATATATATATATATATATATATATATATATATATATATATATATATATATATATATATATATATATATAAATTAATAAAAACACTCATCAACTTTCTTCAACAGTTTGTTTTGCCATCAGTAGGCTCATCAGGAAGAATAGGAGCCAGGAGGATTCTTCCTGATGAGCCTACTGATCGCGAAACAAATTGTTGAAGAAAATTGGTTAAGTGTTTTTACTAATTTGTTATTGCTCTATTCTATATGTATATATATATATATATATATATATATATATATATATATATATATATATATATATATATATATATATATATATATATAAAGAAGCTAATTGTAAATATTTATAGATAGCGTAGAGTATAGTAGAGAGGAATATAGCGTAGAATTTTCAATTGTATTATTTATATAATAATTGGTAATTACTGTTGTCAATAGTTTGTAAATACTGTTGTTATTAGTTTGTAAAGACTTGTAAATACTGTAAATAGTTTGTAAATACTGTTGTTAATAGTTAATAGTCATTAGTAGAGCATCAAAAGGAAGTTTGTAAGATTTTATTTATTCTCAGTTCTTCACTAATTCCTTTTTTTTCTTTAGATTAACTCTTCGTCCTAATTAAGATGATAAACTTATCCTATAAGAAAAATGTTTTTGGGCAGGTGAGGTTCTTAAACGGTGGTGAAGGCCACTCACCTAGTAGATGTAAACCTCCAAAATCCCACTTTATTGTGGTAAGTGTAAGAGTGAATGAGAAGTGATTGTATTAAGATTAGTTATTTGAAGATCAGCGCTTAATATAGTATAAGTATATGCACTTCAAACAGGTAGGGCAAGAAAAGAAAAGGAAGAGTTTTACATTCTGGGTAATATTATGAAAAAGAATAGTGAGACTGAGAGATTGTTTGTATGTGGAGACTTTAATGGGCATGTAGGTGCAGCATCTTGTGGATTTAAGGAAGCGCTTGATGGAATGGGGTTTTACATACGGAACAGTGAGGAAGAACTGTTCAAGTTTTACAAAAAAAATTCAGCATAAAGCAACTTATGAGTCAGGTGGGTTTAAGACACAAATTGACTGTTCTTAATCAGAAAGCAAGACCAAAAATAGGTGAGTAACATAAGATTAATAAAAGTTGAAGCTTGTATTCCACAGCACCACTTAAATTGAGTATGTGCAGAATTTGTAAATTTAAAGAAGTTGAAGTGAGTAAACATTTTGAAAAGAAACTTGAAGCAAGAAAAGTAATCAGATTAAAAAGAGGTGTGGAAAGTGTGTGGAAAAACACCAAGAAATGCTTTCTTGAAGTAGCTGATGAAGTATGTGGAAGAACAATGGGTCCTCAGCAACACAAAGAATCATGGTGGTGGAAGAAAGAAGTGACTAAGGTTGTAGAAGAAAAGAGAAAACTTTATAATATGTGGAAAAAGTCTGGGAATGATGAAAACAGGTCTTGTATTGTGTCGCTAAGCACAAAGCCAAACAAGCTGTATATAAAGCTCAGTCAGAGATGAGATAAGCAGAAGTTACTGGGTGAAATGCTAGTTGGAGAGGATAAAGGAGGGTACAGAGTTGTAAAGCAAATGGTGAAGAAAAATAAAGATGTTTTGAGGAAGGTATTTTGGAAAGTATTAAAGGGCTAATGTAAAAACACTTACAAATAAAGTTAAGGTAAAAACAAGGTGGATGGTTAATTATGAAAAATTGCTAAATGAAAAATTCGGATGGAATGTAGTAAACATGTAGTGAAGTAAAATTGGCTATTCAGAATGCTCAAGTAGACAAGACTGCTGGTACTTCTGGCATATTGGCAGAGATGTTGAAAGCTTCAGGGAATGTGGGTGTTCTGTTGGGGAAATTTTTTAAGACTAAAAAAATTGTTTGTTAACAAGAATTTCGAAAAAATAATTAGGATTTAAATTATTATATATTTTGATAAACTAAAATTAATTCCTAAATCTTTTGGTTTTAATAGAAAATTTAATTTTTCATTTTAAATTTAGTCAAATTACATAACAAAAATTTAAACTTAGTATACTTAGTTAAACATAAAAAGGTTTAAAATATATTTACCGGTTATGAGTAGGTAATAAATTTTGGAACAGAGCAATCAAAAGAAAGCCACTTTTCTTTAATTTTGTAAGTTTTGTAATACTCTCTGTTAAACAATTTACCAACTTAATATCTCAACATTGTTTTGTTTTAGTGTGCGTACTGTTTAAATATGGTTTTAATTTAGTAAATTTTCATTAATGGAATTTACTTTGTTGACCATTGGTAGACAGTTTATGAAAAACGAATTGTATTCAACTCAAATAAGGTAAGAATAATTGGTTGAAATAAAATTTATCGTTAATTGTTATGTTAATGTTGCTTTGCTTTTTTCTGCACTTTTTCTATTTAATTTCTATAAAAAAAGCCACATGAATGTAAACTCGACATGGTGTTTGAAAAGCAAAATAGGGTTGCCATGGCCTACTATATTACACGGCCGTGTATGTTACATTTTAGAGGCCGATTCTTAGAGGCCTATGTACGCAACAAAATATTGACAGTGCAAAATTAAAAAGACTTTAAATATAAATATATATATATATATATATATATATATATATATATATATATATATATATATATATATGTGTATATATGTATATATATATATATATATATATGTATATATATATATGTACATATATATATATATATATATATATATAATATATTTATAAATATATATATGTATATATATATATATACATATATATATATATATATTATATATATATATATATATATTACATATATATATATATATGTATAATATCATATATATATATATATATATATTACATATATATATATATAATATATATGAATATCATGGTTAGCAAATGTGTTGCATTTGGTTGTAAAACTGAATTCAGCAGTTCTTGAAAGTTATTTTCCAGAACAAAAAGGCAGTTAGGGTTTTTTAAGTATATTTCAAAAATGGTTGACGGTTTTAAATTCAAAACAGCAATTTAGTCCTAATAAACATGGTAATGCAATTATTTTTGATGATGGTAAAACAACATTTTTAAGGCAACTAGCTGATTGGGTTGAACTTTGTCAGAAATCTCCATTTTTTACTTTTTCAAAACAAACATTGTCTGCTCTGATCACAACTCTGCATTCTCAAGCAATATTTATAGACGAGCTTATCAACGAAGGATATTTGTATGTGCTTACTTCACGACTTCAAAGTGACCCTATAGTAACGTAGATTTTCTCAATATTGGTGGTGGGAGATTTCTAGTAAGTTTACTAGAAGTTCAACATTCAGAAATTATTTTAGCATGTCGGACTTTAATTAAGGAAAATGTAAATTTTTGGAATGAAGATTTAAAAAACAGTTATGATAATCCAATTTATGATGAATTACTAATAACATTAGATTTAAACTCAAATGAGATATCAGAATTAATTCTCTCACCTGAAACAGAAGAAGTTGAGCAACAATTGCTGGTTACATAGCAAAGAAGTTAATAAAAAGGAGCAAATGTAGCAATTGCTAGTCTAGGCTTGCTACAGAGGCAAGCAATATAAATATTTGTCCATAACTACAAATACTTTCACGAGGTGGTCTTACTGTGCCTTCACTTTCATTTAAGGATTTCACATGTGGATGTTTTGCAGTCTTAGATAATCTTTCAAATTTAATAACTAAACAATGTGCTAATGTCAAAGATGTATCAAGCTTTGTTTTATCAAAATACTTACCAACTGTTTGATTTACCTGCGATTTACACAAAGAATGGGGGTTTAAATTTGCTTCTAAAATTATAATTAATGTTTTTTTTTAACAATAAACAGAAGATAATCAATGCCACTGTATGAAAAGATGCTGATATAAGTTTTAAAAGTAGACAGAGAGAAAAATAATATTCAAAATAAAACATAAATAGATAATAACATAAAAAACTATAATTAAAAAAATAAAAAAATTTTCACCTTATTTTTTTGTAAATTCCCAGTGCTGTCAATTTAAATGTGTAATATACAAATATATAAAAATATATATTATACATACAAATATATATATATATATATATATATATATATATGTATATATATATATAATATAGATAGATATATACACGTTTATAAATACATAAATCGCTAGTATGAAAGCACAAAATGCCAGTTTTTTGTGAATACTTTTTTATTCATAATATTCCTACTTGTAATATTATATTTATATCATCCATTAGCTAGATGAGATATAATTAAATGTTTTACATATAACTATATCTCCATATCCATCCATCCAATTATATTGCATATCCATGCGTGAAGCTCCACTTTGATTACGTAGTTTTAAATTTGAAGTAGTATTAAATTTTATGGAGAAGTATATTATGTGAAACTCAATATAATTATCCAAAATAAAAAGATCAATTACTTTAAAAGTGATAACATTGAGTGATAATGGTCAGTAATTAGATTCAAGAAGGGTCCAAACTAAAATTTTGGAGTCCTTCTTGATTATCGGTGTTAAGTTTGAGCGCTTCCAATCGTCTGGCACCTCACATTTAGAAAGTGAAGTCTGAAAAAAACTCTGATGCATACATTTTGAGAAGCCTTGGATGGACGCCGTCGAAGCCCATCGTTTTGTTCCTGTCAAGGTTTTCAAGTCTTTTTTGTACTTCATCACGTGCAATAAACTGCGTTGTACATGTAACTTCCGTTTGCGGCTCGATTACAGAAAACCGATTAAAGTAGTCATTTAAAATTCTACATATTTCCTCCTCACCAACTGTGCTTTCACCAGTACTGCCATCTAAAACTCGTATTTGGTGTTTAACTTTTTGCAACTTTTTCATATAGGCGTTAATCAATTTGTGGTTATTCTTTGAGATTTGATTTATCGTTGATTCGTAATCTAGCACTGCTTTTTTAGCTTCTTTTGCAAACTAATTGTATGATTTGTTATACTTTTTACTTAGGATTTCGTGCGTAAATCGCCCAGCAGCTCGGTACTTTCCCTCAGAGTTCTTTCTTTATTTATTGCCTCTTTAACTGTCTGTGTTACCCATGATACCCAAAAATATACCCAAATATTGTATTCCTAGTCTAGTTAAAAACATACTCAAATATTGTACTCTAGTCTAGTCTCAAAGAAAAGTGTTTAACGAATTATTATTTGAGATGCCAATGCAACAACGCGCGTTTTTAATTTTTAATGGAAGATTAGACCCACAGCTCTCATCTAGAGTAAAAATATCCATGTTACGATCTCTTAAAATTCGCACTTTTTAACAACTTTTGTACTTTTAGGCTATAATTTATAGACAACAAATAAACTTTTTTATTTTTCTAGTAAAACTTGTGGCTGGTTATATATAAGTTGCGAAAACTTATTAAAATAAATAATATTCCAGCTCAAGCTTTTTAAAGTATGACATTATGCAAAATAAGCGATTTGAATGAAATTCGTCCAATTTTAAAAGTACCTCCATAGCCAAAAGATAATTGTTCAGACCAAAATATTTTTTTGTTTGTCATTGCATCTATTTTACCAAGCAAATATGTAAAAAACTACGGAATCAGGGAAATTTAATATTATTTTTTTCTTTAAAATTATTTGATTCATATAGACAATGGTTAATAGTAGATTTGAGCTATTCAGTCCTTCACAGTATCGAATTGTCTCAAACTAGCCAATTTACTGGTTGGTGAAGAACAGATTTAACTCTAACTATACCAGTTTTTAAATAAGGAGCCCAAACAGACAAAACATACTTAAGGTCTTACGAACAGTTAATATAACTTGAGAGCCATTATTTTATCAACCAAAGTTAATGTATTTTTTAGCATACTAAGAGTTTGTAGAGATTTAGAGACAACTGTTCCAATATGTGTGCTCTCCTTAAAGTTAGATCTAAAAATGACTTCCAAATCACGCTCTTCAGATTAGCTTGTTAGATGTCAATATATACCTAAAGTGTTTAACCACTCGTATACCAAGCGTAGACTGATCCTGCGACATCAAACTGTGAGAAATTTTTAGAAAAAAGTTTAGTATCATCGAAAAATATGTGAAACGTTTTAGTAAATTGAACAGAATGGTTTGTGAAGAGAATGAAGAGAGAGCCGAGAACAGAACCTTGAGGAGCATCGCTGAAAATATCAACTTAAACAGAGCTAATATTTTTTATTGCTTTCTGCCTACAAAAAGAAATTAATTCAATGTATGAATTCGCCGTTTATTCCGAAAGATCTTAATAAATGCAAGAATGTATAATAGACTAGCTGGATGGAGAACGAAGCTAAAAACGGTTTAAAATTGTGGTACAGTCTTAGTAGTATAATATTTCAGAGGCAAGTCAAAAATGGCGCCTTTGCATTAGAAAAGAAAATATAGTTAGTGTGCTTTAAAAGTTTGTTGTCAAAGTGTAGCTTGTAAGCTTTGAAAGTGTCGTTGATTACTCTCTCAAATGTTGACGCGATAAGTTTTTAAAAACTGTTTGAACTATTAAAAAGTTCACAACAAAAAACACGATCTAACTAAAGTTAACGTTTTCTGAATTGAGTTAAGGAACAAATATAAAAGTTTAACCCAACTATCACAGCGTGTTTAAACATTATAGTTTGCTATCTCGTTAAACTATGGGTTTTTTGTGCTCTTAAAGAATGTTTTTTTTTGCAAGGAACTTGGTATATCTCTTAAGGGTTTTATTTTCCGTTGTAGTATTTTTGCTGGATTTAAAAACAAATAGCAATATTTTACATATAGGAATTTAAATACATTTTTATAAATCCGGCAAATTCTACCAATTCTAATCTAAACATTTATTAATTCAATACAAATCTAGATATTGGGTAAGAGTTATTTTAAAAAG
Source organism: Hydra vulgaris (assembly GCF_038396675.1). Lineage (NCBI taxonomy): Eukaryota > Metazoa > Cnidaria > Hydrozoa > Anthoathecata > Hydridae > Hydra > Hydra vulgaris. Next base: position 54,141,019 of record NC_088934.1, read on the forward strand.
CACAACATAAAAAGAACTATTGACTAACTCTTAATCAGTAAATATTGTTTACAAGTTATTTTTAACTTTGATCTTTCATTTGCAATGCTTTGATTGCTTAAAACATCTTGATATAATATCATAACGTTTCGTTTTAGCTTAAAACAATATCATTACTCTTTTTTTATGGTATGCTTTTTTCTTTTTATTAGCTAAGATTTAAACTTTTTAACAAATCTCTTCATTTTTTGAATATGAAGCTTTTAAAAGCCTTTGGATTTATTCATTGCAATTAAAACATTTCAATAAATTTGCTATTATTATAAATTTAATTTAAATTCTGTTATTACTTAAATCTTTTATCGTTAATTAAATTAATAAATTATTATGAAATTAATTTTCATATTTAATGTATTTTCAAATCTTTATTACTATAAACTAATACAATGTATTTACATAATTTTTTAAACCACATCAACTGAAGGTTTAGGTTTGTGGCAAACAGTCTTTTTATCTTTATTTTTATAAAAATATTTGCACTTATTTTAAAATTATTGTAATAAAAATATTTTTTTTGCGAATATTTAAGAAACTATTTAACCCGCGTTTTAATTACAAAGGAGATTAGAATTGAGTAAAAAATATATTATGAGTTGTTTAACACCTGATTCAGGATTTAGGGACTTAAGGATTGAGTTTTTGTTGGACTTGACTTGAGATTAGAGTTAAACTTGAGTGCAAAAGCTTGACATCAACTTGTAACATGCAAAACAATGACTTTTATTTTTATTAAAATATTATATGCACATATGAATACATATGTATATATATATATATATATATATATATATATATATATATATATATATATATATATATATATATATATATATATATATATATATATATATACATATATATATATATATATACATATATATATATATACATATATATATATATAAATATATATATATATATATATATATATATATATATATATATATATATATATATATATATATATATATATATATATATATATATATATATATATATATATATATATATATATATATATATATATATATATATATATATATATATATATATATATAAACACAAACACACACACACCCACATACACATATATTTATATATATGTATATATAAATACATATATATATATATATATATATATATATATATATATATATATATATATATATATATATATATATATATGTATATATAAATACATACATACATATATACAAATACATACATACATACATATATATATATATATATATATATATATATATATATATATATATATATATATATATATATATATATATATATATATATATATATATATATATATATATATATATATATATATATATATATAAACACAAACACACACACAGACACACATATATATATATATATTTATATATATATATGTGTGAGTGTGTGTGTTTGTGTTTATATATATATATATATATATATATACATATATATATAAATATATATATATATATATATATATATATATATATATATTTATATATATATATATATATATATATATATATATATATATATTGTATATATATATATAGTATTATCATATAGTCCAAAGAAATTAATTAGTATTAAAAAGTCATATCTGGCAACGGTTTGAAGCAATTTGATAGTTGTTTTCCTTTACGTGATGTTATGCGTTTTCGTTTGTAAAACTGGTGAAACACAATTGATAAATTTTGTCTAAACTGCTTACTCTGAAAACAGAATATCAAAGGATTTATAAAAGAATTTGATAATCGCATTAAAACAAAAACTTGGGAGATTGGATTATTCCATTTCATTATTTCTACTTCTAAAGAACTGAGTAACTAAAAGTATTCTATTCGGTAAAATACAAATGCAAAAAGCAACTGCTATTAATTTGATTGTTTTTACTGTATTGACTTCACGAACATGTATAATATCAACTTTATTGACTTGCAAAGATTTTCCTAAAACACACCAATTTTTTTAAGACTTAAAGAGATTTGGTAAAAACAAAATGAAATAATAACAACAGGTATTACTGTGTCTAAAATAACAATACAGATTGTAAGAATCATTTGCTTGTTTTTGTCTAAGCAATATTTACAAAAGTTTCCAAATTGCTTTCCGTTTGGATCATATATTATAAACGATGCTCCCAAAGATTCTTTAATTAAAGCAATTAAAAAAATTAAAACCATTGTTGCAATTTTAGACTTTGTAGATTTATGTTTAAGCAATAAAAGTTTTTTATGCAATATTGTATTCCGTCTTTCAATTGAAATAAATACAAGTAAAAAAACTGAAGCAGCTATCAACCAACATCGTAAAGAATAGCCAGTAATAAATTTACACATCAAATCACCACTAATGTTTTGAGGATGATATTTTTTAAAGGTATTAGTTGACATAATATAAGTTGGTAAGCTAAATAGAGATACCATAAAGTCAGTAAGTGCTAATGAAAATATGGCAATATGAAACGATGACGTGCGATTAATATTTTTAGATAAAAATACAACAATCATTACAACGCCATTTCCAATTATTCCTAAAACTGTAATCAATGAATACCAAGTTAGCACCCGGACATTTAATTCAAAGCGCGTTATACTCTAAAATAGAATGAAACATGTATTTAAAATGTAAAAAACAAAAATTATATTTAGTAAAAAACAATAAAATCAAATGATAAAATAAGTAGTATATGATGTAATAAGATATAACAATAGTAATATTAGTAATAATAATAATAATAATAATAATAATAATAATAATAATAATATATAAAACACAAAATACGATTGTCTTCACCAAGTTCACTAAACCTATTATTCACAAATATTCGTTGTCTTCGAAGTAACTTTTCTTCTGTTGAGTCTTATCTCTTGCAAAGTTCACCAGATCTACTTGCTCTTTGTAAGGCCAACTTTCGTTCAGTTGTCTCATCTTGTGAACTTAGTGTTGATGGTTATCTTCTTTAAACTCGTAAAGGCTCCAATAGTCACATGTTTAGACCGGGCATTTACATTCGCAAGGATTCACCCATTTGTCGGGAAGCAAGGTTTGAATTCAGAGATTATTCTTTTATGTGCTTTTGTTTAGCACCACTTTACTCTATTGCCTTTCTCTTTGCTCTATATCGCTCTCCTTTATCTCAAGAATGCACTCTTTTTGATGTTATTTCTGATCAAATTGACCAGGCCCTCTCTTTATCCATCATCCAATATCGTTGTTGTTGGTGACTTTAATGCTCATCACACTGAATGACTTGGCTCTAGTGTCAGTGACTTTGCAGGCGTTAAGGCCAACAACTTTTTCAAATATTCAAAATTTCTAATTCGATTTCCAGACAACCCGAATCATTTACCTTCTCTACTCGACTTATTTTTTGTTTCTGATTCTAGTCAGTGCTCAATTTCTCCTCATTAACACTTAGGTTCTTCTGATCACAGTTTGATTTTTCTAAAACTATTATGCCATTTTTTTCATCATCAGAATCCCCCTATCATTGTACCTCTTACAACTACCTTAAATCTGACTAGGACTTCTTCCGTGATTTTCTTTGTGATGGCCCTAAGATAGATTTCTTTCGTCTTCTAGCTGACAAATGTGTTTCTTAAATAAATTTTTGGATTGAGGCTGGCATAGAACCTTTTATTCCCTCTTGACGATTTCAAGTCAATTTTCACTCTTCTCAATGGCTTTCCACACATTTTGCTGCTGCAATTTCCAATCGAAACCATTAATTCAGTCCCTAACAGCAAGATAGTTCTCCAAAAAACAGATGTCTGTTTACTATTGCTAGAAACCATTGTAAAAAGGTTTTGTCTAACACCAAAGCCCTTTATTCATCGGTCATAAAATCTCGTAATTCATCACAAAAATAAGACTATTGTGACTTTTGGAAAGTCTTTAACAGTATCAATGGTAAGGGCAAATCTATTTTTCTATTCCTCTTGTATGATTCAGACTTTGTCACCTCACCTAAAAACATTGCTGAATTTTAATTCACATAAAACCCAGTTTCTTTCAGACAATCGTTATTGCAATAACTTAGATCATCCTATATTTATGAACGGTAATGTACTTGGTGAGTCATCTACCCTTCATCTTCTACGATTAACTCTTACTTCCAATTTTTCTTGAGCCTTCTACCATGCTCACATGCTCTTGGGGCCGTATATACATTGGCGAAACAAAAAAGAAAATTTTAACAAGATGCATTGAACATCAAAAAAACTATTTAAAAGGTAAATTGGATGCATCTGATGCAACCGAACATGGTAGAGAATGTACTGGTATGTTTGATTGATCAAATCCAAAAACTCTAGCAATAAAATAAAAGTACGATGAACGTAAAGTTAGAGAATCACTTAAAGTTAACTACGTCTCAACATACCAAGAAATAAAACGCGCTCCTATACTTCTCAACCGTGACAATGGTATTAAAATTTCTACAAGCTGTTCTGATCTCTGATTAAAAAAATTATCCAAAAAAACGGAATTAAATAATACTTGCTAGTTACATATTTACGTTTTTATGTAATCACTTATGTCTTCTTTTTTATGTCTTCTTTGACGTTTTTATGTAATGTATATATATATATATATATATATATATATATATATATATATATATATATATATATATATATATATATATATATATATATATATATATATATATATTTAGATATATATATATATATATATATATATATATATATATATATATATATATATATATATATATATATATATATATATATATATATATATATATATATATATATATATATATATATATATATATTCTAATAAATAAGACAACATTTTAAATTTTTGTTAAAATAGAGACCCTACAATAAAAAAAATAAAAACGCAATTAAAAAATGTAATAAATGTTTTAAAAACTATAAAAGATCCGGTAATGTTAAAAGGAACTAGACTAAAATTGTCATTTTTACATGGTTCATGTGTTTATTAACAGTGGGTTTTTCCTACTCTATGTACATGCTTTCTTTGAGTTTTAATATAAGTCTGTTGGAGGTCGAATCCAAAATTAAAAAAATTGCATGATTATAACTATTAATGGGTTTTATAATGGTCTATTTGAAAATGGAGCCGTTTCTCTAATAAACAAACTAACTAGAAATACTCAAAAAACTACACATGATTATTTGAACGCCTAAGAAAAAATTTGAAATAGATATACTACACTGATTTACTTAAAAAATACAAATTAAATTCGAAGCGCACATGACTACCAGAGTTGTTAGTCTTTGACCTCGGCATTGCCTTAAGACCAAAAATTAAGGCCTTGACCTTCAAAATTTTGACCTGGTCTTGATTGTTTTGACCAAGGCCTTCAAAAAAAATACATAAAATTAAAGAATTAAAAGTTTTTATTTTTTATTTTAATGCATTTTTGTTTTCGACTTTATATGTACAAGTATATTTTTTTATTTTTTTATTGTAGTTATATTAGGTCCCAGAAGTCCATTCGGTCTTATCACAGAGCACCGCGGGAGAGCATTTAACAAGAAGTTCACGCCTCCTTCCGTACCAATATCGCTAGCATCGAACCTCGGACCTCTGGGTTTTTTCTTATTGGCCACGTTGAATTCTGCTCGTAACTATGGTCTATTTATACAACATGTGGTTTTATTGTCACAGTACTTGCTACCTACAGTTCTGTTAATATATGGCCTTAACATAAGACAAAAATTTAGGTCTTTGGTCTTGAAAATGTTTGTGTAGGCCTTGGTCTTGAAACTCTTATTCTTGGCCTTGACCCTAAATTCTTGGCCTCGGCCTTTTGCTTGAAATTGTAACTTTTGGACTTAGCCTTGCTACTTTTGGCCTTGTTAACAACTCTGTTAGCACCTAATAAACGAAATAACTGGTAACACTAAAAAAATGTTGCTATCTTTGCCTTTAGTCATTAAAGTAGATGATAATCTTTTTCTTGATCAAAAAACAATTGCTTCCGAATTTAATAAATATTTTGTATCTGTAGGACTAAACCTATCAAAAAAAATTAATAAAGGTAACATATGACCTTCTAAATTCGTATTTAAATTATTTTGATCTGTCTTTTGAAAAGTTTGAAAGTGCTTTTATATTGTTAAAGTCAAATAATGCAGTTGGTCCTGATGATGTCAATGGGAATATCATTATAAGCTGTAACTTCCATCCTTTATGTTTTTCCTTGATCACCTTTTAGCAAACAAAACATTCTTGCTAAAAAATACAAGTATTATGGTATAAAAGGCAATGATTTAAAATGGTTGAAAAGTTATTTAACTAATCGTAAACAATGTGTTTACGCCAATGAAACATTTTTATCAAATTTGTTAATATTACATGTGGAGTTCCTCAAGAAAATATATTAGGACCTCTACTTCTCCTTATTTATATTTATGATCTATACAAAGCCTAGGATTTAATATAACATTTATGTTTGCTGATAACACTTTTATTTATGTCACACAACAGCTACTCTATTTTATAACGTAAACATCGAGTTAATCAAAATACTGACAGGTTTTAGACTAACAAGTTATCTCTTAACATCGATAAAACTAAATGTGACGCATCTGACCAAAACCAGTCGGATGTCGCGTTATGTTATATTGAGAAAACCATCAAAACATCTCAAAAATTCAATTTTTATCATTATTTATTTTTTTGCATAATTGTTTACATAATTAACTTTTCTTTGCTATTCAAACTTAACTTTTAATAAAAAATAATTTTTTGATGGTTAATTTGGTGATTTTTGTGAGGCTATTGTGTTAAAATTTTTGTGATTACTCATTAAATTGGTCCACTTTCAGTAATGAATATGACTGCCAAGCTACAGTAATAATTTTTTCAGGACTTGTTGCAATTGTATCGCAGTAGATGTGTGCCAAATTAGAACAAAATCCATGCATGGATGCTAAGGAGTTTTCTATTTTATATGACATCAAACCTTTAAACGCGTTTTTTTCCGTTTTAAAATTTTAATATAGATGTTACATTTTTGCTCATAACTTTGGCTAGGGTCAAGCTAGAGAAATAATTTTTCGTATTTATTTAAAGCAGAATATTATACCTTTTTAAATATGTATCACACTCAAAACTTAAAATTTTATACATGTGACTGGTTTTGGTCAGATGGGTCACAAATGGGTTTTTTTTCCATCAATTTATCAAAAAACATAAACTGCCAATTAACATGCCTCAACTTGTTATTGACAATATACAAATTAAAAAAGTAACCAACTTTCTAGGTGTTTGTATAGATGAAAATCTTACATGGAAAAATCACTTACTTACTTAAAATTAACAAGTAAACTTATCAAGTAAAATTTTAAAAGTTATTGGAAGAAAAATTGTACAAAGCGAGATGTGTTTTAAATAAACGCACTTTGGTTCAATCATACCACTCATTTATTCATTGTCACATAAACTATGAAAACATTGCTTGGGGCAGTATAAACAAAAAAAAACTTAAACCTCTTTCTATCGTCAGCAGAAGCATGTAGCACGTCTTATATACTTTAAAGACCGTTATACTTATGCCAACCCTCTATTATTTGAAATGAAATTTTTAATTATATATGAGCTTAACATTTTTAATATTATTTGTTTTATGTTTTAATGTAAAACCAATTCATCACCTATTTCTTTTATAATTTGTATTAATTAAAAGATAAAAATAAGTACATTTTACGCAATGATGATTTTATTAAGCAGCCCATTTTTCAAACAAATCTTAAATTTTGTATTGATTATCGCGGACCAATCTTATGGAATAAAATAGTTTTAAAAAATTTTACTGAGGATTTTATTCATCAAAGTAACTACTTTTCTTTTAAACAAAAGCTTAAAGAACTCATTTTTACAATCGAAGATTTAACAATATACTTTTGATATTTTTTAGCGATCTTCCTTTTTACCCTTCATTTAAACATGAATTTATAAAAATTATACATGTATGATTTAAAACTGTAATCTACATATATAATAGATATAACGTATCTTGTATTTATAAAGGAATATTTCAAGTTTCTTACTTCGTTTACTTGTTTTTTATCTGGTAAATATCTTATAAATTTTAACGCGAATATTTATCAGCGGTACACTGTGAAAAAAACTCCGTATTATTTATCAGACTTTTTCCTTTTTTATATTACGGAAAAAATCCGTTTTCAATAAACTACGGTTTTTTACCTATACTTTTAAGACTTTTGAAATAGTCGCATCATTTTATATGATTTTGTCCGTGTTTATGATAAGGAAAAGTTCCGTAACTTTAGATTACGAACTTTAACCTTATATTTTAGTATACTTTAGTATAGCCTCTAATTTACAGAGCGCCGTATTTCTTTTTCACGAGGAGAAATTATACACGTATATAATTTCAAGTTAGAGATTTTGATATATTTATATTTGTTTTACTAGAACTAAAGTGCTATATGTTTTTAAAGAAATGCATTTGCAAGAAATTCTCTTTAATTTAGATTAAGGATTCTGTTATAAATAGATATAGATAATTATTAAAAATAGGTACTTCTGAAAAATAGTTTCGTATATTTTATAGAACTTGTAAGGTATAAAGTATTATTACATAGGATTTATTTAGTGTTACGTTTTTATAGAATATAAAAGAAACACTAAACAAAATAAACTTTAAAAAATACAATTCATAAGAAAAGGATCTTATCCTCGCAGTCGGAAATACGTCATAATCTTTGCCGCGAACATCTACCATTTTAGTTGGAGGAAAATCAACTTTCGTTTTGAAACGCAAACAATGGCACAAACAAAAGAAGTCTTTAAAATGCCCAAGAGGGCAGGATTGAAAAGTCGTGTTTTTCAAAAGGAATGACAATTGTAAACTAAATTGAAAATAAAAAAAAAAAAAAACGTTAAGAAGGGGGCAAAAATACCAAACAAACTACTTATAAATATTTTACCTAAAAATTTATCTATTTAGTTTTGAGAAAATATACTGTTAGTAGAATTCTAAATTTTTATAGTGCTATAATTTCTACGCATACTTTATGTATATATATATATATATATATATATATATATATATATATATATATATATATATATATATATATATATAATATATATATATATATATATATATATATATATATATATATATATATATATATATATACATAAAGTACTGGTCAAAAATATAGCACAAATGTAAAATAGAAATTAAATGATAAATATTTAATAGAGGGTTGAATAAAAAGTGGTAATAATTTATTTTACCTAAAGAATCTAACATTTTACTTTTTACAAAAATGAATGAAAATTGAAAATAATTTTAAGTTAACATCTTTTAAAGTTTACTTAAGAATAATACAGAAAAATAATCTAGTCAAAATTATAGCACATATTACTAATTTTAGATAAAAAAAAAAATTAGAAGTTGATTTAATATGGAGAAATATTGGATCCTTTAACTCTAAAAAATTTGAGAAATACAATCTAGAACAGAATTTACCAAATTAATGCACTAAATCGTTGCAAACCATTCCAGAGTTTTTTTTGCTTTGTGACACGGTGCATTGTCTTGCATAAAATAACAATCTTCAGTTTCAGAATCAAAAAGAATGCCCATATAGTCAAGTAATTCAGCAATAACTTCTAAATAACGAGAAGCATTCAAACAACCTTCGTAAAACTTCAATAAACCTATTCCATTTGTGGAAAACTATCCTCATACAGAAATAGTTCCACCATCGCCTTGTGCTCCTGTTATAAATTTAAATGTTAAGTCTTTTTTATTAGGAAGACGACGTGCAAACTTAGGATTTTTTTTATTTATGACTTCGAAATGTGATTTGTCACTAAATATTACAGGATGTCATTGATTTCTAGCCCAATTAAGTTTAATACGTTAAGTGAGTCTCTTGTTTTTCTGAGCCTTTTTTGATAACAACGTCATTTCTTTGTGTAACTTTTCAACCCTTTTTCTAAAGAACAACGACAAACTGTTCTTGCACTAAAAGTTCTTTATTTTGCAGCATTCAACTCCATTGCAATTTTTCTACTTGAATCAGTGCGATTTTTTTTAGCATATGTCGCTATATAGCGGTCTTCTGTAGAATTAGTGCATCTACGACGTCTTTGACCTGGTCAATTTTTCACTGGTAATTTCAATTTAATTTTATCAGCAATATTTTAGACAAATTTTCTGGAAGTTTTAGCACGTTCAGCAATATCAGCAAAATTGAATTGCTGTTGAAGTCAGTTTTTTACAAGTTGCCGCCGCTCAGAGCTCACTGCTTTGCAACCCATTGCATAAATTATATTTTAATTTTAAAGTTACTAGAAAAACTTTGAAAAATTATAAGATTTGCTATTTTATATAATTAACTATGACGCTAGCAGATAAATAAAATATCATACACAACAATGCGTCAATGCATTTAATCATACACACTGTCAAAATCTAATTTTTCAAAGTATTCATAAACCAACATTTCTTTTTTTAAACTCGTCAAATTACTTTTTCGTACGAATTATCTTGCTTTATTAACTCAACTAATCATTTGTTTTCCCCCACCCAAGATGGCAAGATGGTAACTTTTATATATATATATATATATATATATATATATATATATATATATATATATATATATATATATACATATATGGGGACTTTGAAAATATCTATCCAATTGTCTAGCATAGCACTGGAAGATTCAGATATTTCTTGAAATATATATATATATATATATATATATATATATATATATATATATATATATATATATATATATATATATATAAATTACAATAAATAAAGAAATAATCTCAAATAAATACACTGCCAATCATTAAAACATACATAACAAATTTCTATCAAGTGAACTTGATATTGAACATAAGTTGAAACATTCTAATACCTAGTGCAATACAGTCGGCTGTCTCTATGGCAACTTTCTAACTCGACTTTTAACTTTCTTTTTGATATCCTTCATTCTTCTAAAAATCACTTACTCTTGGTTTGCAAAGGGGTTATGATGCTTTTTAGTGAGCTAAACTCATCTTTGTGGGCCTTGATATGTGGCCTCTATATGGAAATTAGTCGGAGAAGATAAACCACATGGAGGATAAACGCATGGAAAGAAGGTATATATTAAATAAAATAGCATGTTAGATGTATTTTTATATTTACTTTTTTGTAGTGCAGTCTTTTTAAAAAAAACTCTCTAAATTTTTATTCTTGTTATTTGATCTATTTTAAATTTTTTTAAATTGTGGTTTTTGACAAAGTTATCTGTAGAATAGAAATTTTGATGTTAATAATTTTTAAATTATTATTTAACTGTTTGTTTGTATTTATATTATTTATTTAAAATGAAATATTACAATTGAAAGTTTTTCTCAGGTTCATGCTTTGGTTTCGGCTTCAACCCAACCTTGATTTTTAAATGTACCTTCATCTAAATCTTCCAGTGCTATGCTAGTGCTAGACAATTGGATAGATATTTTCAAAGTTCCCTAAATATGCTGCCAGCTGAAATCAAGGATTTACTGCAAAAAATGCTCCTCTCTTGCCAAAACACAAAAGTCCAATAATAAGGCTGTGGTGATATGCTTTCATACTTGTTTATAAAAAATCTAAAAAAAGCTTTTTTATATTACCTGCAATATATTCTCAAACTTTATCTACTTCTAACCTATACTTTCTTCTATATCACTACATCCTGATTATCTGCAACTGTACGCTCTACACGCTCGCTTTACAATTTTTAAATATTTTCAACATTACTTTTTTTTCTTTTTTTTTTTACTGTAAATCGATTTATTAATCTGATCTAATTATTTTGCAGTTGTATCACAAAAATGAATCCTGAAAACGAAATTTAAATCGAAAAAAAAACCTTCCTAAAAAACAGTATGTTGGACCTCATCCAAATGTTTCGAGTTTTGTAAACGAACTAGCGCTGTTTGAATGGACATAAATCACAGATTGAAAAGTCATTTTGTTTATATTTATTATAACTATTACAGTAGTAACAGAAGAGTGTTTATGAGTAGACAATAATTTGTCATAATAAAATATTATTTGTTTTCAGTAAATATTATATAATATATATAATAACTACTATAATATAATATAACTTTTTTATATTTATTCTAACTATTACTGTAATAATTATTAAGTCCAAATAAATTGAATTTGAGAAACTAGTAGAAAATCTAGTTACCTATAGCTTGTGGATTACAAGTTCAGATTAGTTTTTTGGATATGCTTATAAGATTAAAATAGATTTTCTTAAATGTTTCGTCAGTGGGCGCAAATAATTTTTAAAACTACTAACTTTTTATGTTGTTTGATTTGTATTATATTATAATTTTTAATCATTTAAAATACGAGTAGTTTTTTCTTAGTCCAATTACATTTTTATAACAACATAAATTTATTCATTAATTTTTACTTTTGCGTAACTGTAAATGAGTTAATTAATTGCTCAATTAACGGAGTTTTTCCGTTGACTTGAACGAAAAATATTAATATGAATCCTAAGATTTACTAAGTGTCTATTTACTGCCTGATTTTCTTCGTTTTCGCACATTTCAAAGACGTCTTACTGAGAACTTTTATTTTTGATACTATCTTGCTGCATTTAAGTCACCTTTTTTTAAAATAATACATTTCGATTCCCATCAGGAGGTTTATACGCTTATTTACATGCTACTTAAATAATTAGTGGTCAATTACAATGTAAATGGTAAATGTATAATATAAATATTGTATATTATATTTATAATCATAATATAAAATATTAACTTACGGAGTTATTCACACTTGTTTGTTTCATTTCATGACTTTTAATTCCACTCTCGATTCCACTTTGCTAAAAAGGATAAAGTTAAAGCTATAATGAGATTATAACTAATAAAATTTAAAATACGTTATTTAACCAATCAAATTAAAATATATATTATTCAAAGCAAATAAGAATGTGTTTTATTTAACCAATCAAATTAAAATATATATTATTAGATTATTCAAAGCAAATAAGAATGTATTTTAATAAATTGTTCTTCTTACTACTCATTGTTTCAACATCATGTAAATATTTTATTAATGGACATTTAATAGCAAAGTTTTTAAGGTCTTTTTTTTTATTTTTATTTTATAAAGAGCTTGTAAAATATAAAGCAAATCTTGTCAAAATATTTACACTTTGTAACTAAAAAGGCACGTTCTGAACAAAAAAAGATTACAGGGTTTACAAAAGTGTATACACCTTACACGTTTAAATTATTAACATATTTCAAATAAATAAAACACTTTAAAGCCCAATTACTCCTCACTTTAACTTTTTTCTTATTTCACAGTAAAAGCCTATTAATTCTAATAGTCTAGTATAACAAAAAATGCATTTAACAAATTGAATACATCAGGGGTCGGCTGTTTTAATATAATGTACCATTTTATGAAAAGGTAATACCATATAAGATAAGCATATATATATATATATATATATATATATATATATATATATATATATATATATATATATATATATATATATATATATATATATATATATGTAGTCCTATTCTCTACTGGAAGAACAAACGTAACATTTTCCGTTTATTATCCAAAGTTGCACGTAATCGTCTAGCTGTTCAAGCTTCAAGTTGTTCATCAGAAAGAGTTACCATGAGTGAAAGTCCAATAGGACTTTCACTCATAATAGTACTTGCGGAAGGTTTCCTGCAATATTTTAAAAATAAAGCAATCGACATTGCACTTCATTTTAATCCACCGTTAGAAATAAAATTTTTTTTCAGGTATGTAGATGATAGCCACGCAAGATTTACAAATAAAGATAATGCCATCCGTTTTCAATAAATCTTAAACAGTCAACATCATGCCATCAAATACACAATTAAATTGGAAGATGAAAACAAAAGATTAAATTTTTTAGACATCCGAATAACCAATATTCAAAAAGGTAATTATGATTTTAACATACATCAAAAAAAAGCAATAACAAATATTCAGGTTAAGCCCAATTCAAACCACGATCCAAAAATCTTAGAAGGAATATTAAAAGGATTTATTCATAGAGCTTTATCAATTTGGTCTGATAAATTTTTAAATAAAGAAACCGATTTCCTAATGAAGGTGTTTGCTGAAAATGGATACGAAAAGAAAAAGTTACAAGACCTTGCAAATATTGTTATTAAAACGACACTCAAATAATGAAATAGTTTTATCTAACAACGAAACAACTTTGTCAAATATATTACTACCGTGGATCCCAATATTATCACCAAAACTTCAAAAAATCTACAGGAAAGCAGGTTACAGGACAGTCTTTAAATCTAGTGCAAATCTTAAATTTTTGCTAACTTCTTGCAACAAAACAAAACAACCATCAAATAGCCATCCCGAAGTATACCTAATAGAATGCGAGTGTGAACAAAAATACATCGGCGAAACAAAAATGAAAATAGCAACAAGAACAAAACAGTACCAAAAAAATATTTTTGAAGAAAAATTAGAACAATCTGCATTTGGGCATCATAAAATTAAATGTTCATGTAGTATGAAATGGAATAAAGTAAAGACGTAAAAAGTAGAACCCAAAAAATTTGAAAGAACATTTGAGAGGCAATCGAAATTCAGTTCAACAAATGCGGATCTTTAAATGGTATGAATTTAGATGATGGTTAATATGTAAAAACGCAATTCTGGACGCCATACTTTTTATACCTACGTAATATTAAAGAAGCCTAATTAAAGCGTCAACTTTAATGAAGCCATTAAAAAGTGACGTTACCGTGTGTTTGTAATTTAATTTAATTAATAGTTTGTAATTAAAGCTGAACATGCTAGTATCAAAAATTTAGCAAAAATTTCTTAAATAAAATTAAAAAAAAATCAGTATTGAGAGAACTCTTATTTATTGATGTTCATATATATATATATATATATATATATATATATATATATATATATATATATATATATATATATATATATATATATATATATATATATATATATACATATATATATATATATATATATATATATATATATATATATATATATATATATATATATATATATATATATATATATATATATATATATATATATATATATATATATATATATATATATATATATATATATATATATATATATATATATATATATATATATATATATATATATATATATATATGTATATATATATATAATATATACATAATATATATATATATATATATATATATATATATATATATATACATATATGTATTTATATATATATGTATATTTATATATATATATATATATATATATATATATATATATATATATATATATATATATAAACATATATATATATATAAATATATATATATATATATAAATATATATATATATATATATATATATATATAATATATATATATATAAATATGTATATATATATAAATATATATATATAAAATATATATATATATATATATATATATATATATATAATATATATATATATATATATATATATATATATATATATATATATATATATATATATATATATATATATATATATATATATATATATATATATATATATATAATATATATAAATATATATATATACATATATATATATATATATATATATATATATATATATATATATATATATATATATATATATATATATATATATATATATATATATATATATATATATATATATATATATATATATATATATATATATATATATATATATATATATATATATATATATATATATATATATATATATATATATATATATATATATATATATATATATATATATATATATATATATATATATATATATATTGGATTGGGGAATAAGTTTGTTCGGTTTTTTTCAAAGAGGATTATTTTAAGAATTTGTTTGTTGTTGAGCAAAGTGTTTGTATTCATAAGCAGTGCCTTTTTATGCTCTACAAAGCTGTGTTATTTTTTTCTTCAAATGTTTAGTTTTTTCTATTTTTCACCCTTAGAAATGGAATACCGAGGTGGCTAAAATCATCATTTTTGACACCTACTTTTCTTCGCTTTCATCGCGGTCAAAAAGCAGCTGAAGCCGCTGGTGACATATGCTACGTGTATAGAGAAGGTGTCATAGGTGAGCATGCAGCACAAAAATGGTTTGCGAAGTTTAAAAACGGCAACTTTGACCTCGAAGACATACCCCGCAGCGGACAACCCACAGAAAATTAAACTATGATCAGAAAACGATCCTCAATCCTCTTCACTCAATGGAATTTCACAAAAAGCTTGAAGCCTGGGTGCCTCACAAGCTTAAGGAAGTCAACAAAGAAAATTGTTTCATGTCGCTGCTCAACACCTTGCACGCCATCGAGCAACTTGTAGCCATAAACAGCGCTTTTTGTATCAAATCGTCACGGGAGATGAGAAATGGTGTCTGTACGTCAATATGAAACAAAGAAAGGAGTAGGTGGTCCCATGAGAAACGCTGAAGTTGAGAGTCGAGCAAGATCTCCACCCAAAAAAGACCATGATCTGTGTTTTGTGAAACTGAGAAAGCATGATACACTGGGAAATGGTTGAAAAGAACGCAACGGTCAGCAAGGAGCTCTATATTGCCCAACTATACCGCGTAAATGAGGCTATGCGACTGAAAAGACCTGACCGACGAAGCCAAGTCATCTTGCTCCGCGACAACGCCAGATTCCATGTTGCACAAGTTGTCATAACCGCACTCCAAGAGCTCAAATGGGAGGTTCTTCAACATCCACCGTACTCTCCGGACAATGCGCCAACAGATTACCACCTTTTCTGCTCCTTGTCAAATCAAATAAGGGCTGTTAACTTTGACGGCGAAGTGGACCTCAAAAACAGGCTCAGCAATTTCTTCGACACCAAACCGGCCGATTTTTGGCGGAGCGGCATATAGGGAAGAACCTTAATGAATGGGACGAGATATATAATAAATCAGAACAATTTTAATATTTATATCTAAAACCAATTCTTATAGTTCCAATTTTAATATATTTATAGTTGCAAGTTTTCGATGTATGTTAAAATCATAATTACCTTTTTGATTATTGGTTATTCGGATGTCTAAAAATTTTTATTTTCATCTTCCAATTCAATTGTGTATTTGATGGCAAAAAAAACTTATAAAAACGAAATGACATTTAAAAACTACAAAAATGTATTCGAAAAAACAAAAAGAATCTCTAAAAAGCTTTATTATGCAAAACTATTAGACAAAGCAAGCGGAAACACCAAAAAACTTGGAATGTAATTAAAGAAGTATTTGGCAAAAATAATTATGCGAGAAACACTCTGTCAAAAAAAATAACAGTTGATGAAAAAAATATTTATGATAAATCAATTATTGCTGAAAAAATAAACAGTTTTTTTATTAATGCTGGTCCAAATTTGGCATCAAAAATCTCTCTGAATTCAACTTCATTTGAGTCTTATTTAAAAAATTACGATAAAGTTATGGATGAACCTAATCTTAAATTAATTGAATTGCGAACCGCCTTTTATAATCTTAAAACTAACAAAATTCCTGGATTTGATAAAACTAACGTTAATGTTGTAAAATCTGTATCATTTTATCGAACCTCTTTTGTTTCACATTTTTAATCTTTCTTTTAAAACAGGTATTGTCCCGTAAAAATTAAAAACTGCACGAATCACTCCAGTTTTTAAAACTGGCAATGACGATGATTTTTATTTCTAATTATAGACCTATATCTATATTACCGTGTTTCTCAAAATTGCTTGAAAGAATAATGTGCAACAGGCTATTTGATTATTTATCAGAAAACAATATGTTGTACTCAAAACACCTTGGTTTTAAAAAAAAATGTTCCACTGAACATGCAGTGCTTGAAATAGTCAATCAAATAACAAATGCATTATGTACTAACTACTTTACATTTGGAGTTTTCATTGATCTGTCAAAGGCTTTTGATACTGTAAACCATAACATACTAATAAAAAAACTTGTAGAAAATAAACCATAACATACTAATAAAAATACTTGTAGAAAATAAAAAAACTTGTAGAGTAAAAAATAATAACTTACTTTGGTTCAAAAGCTATTTGACCGATAGAATGCAATTCATCCAATATGCGCAAAAATAAACAATTCCATATGCTTTAACTTGTGGTGTCCCCAAGGGCTCCATTTTAAGACCCTTATTATTCTTAGTATATATAAATGAGTTAAACTTAGCAACACACTTCTTAAATTGTATTCTTTTTGCAGATGACTCCAATCTTTTTTATTCCACAGAGATATTAAGAGACTTTTTGAAACAGTTAACGAAGAGTTGGATAAGGTTAATGAATGGTTTATAAGTAATAAACTGTCTCTAAATGTGGATAAAACCAAATTTATTTTATTTCATAAAGTAAATAAATTAGAAAATATTCCCATTACACTGCCAAATCTAATAATCAATAACGCTAAAATTAAAAGTGAATCTTCAGTTAACTTTTTGGGAGTAATATTAGATGAACATTTACGTTGGAGTGATCATATAAAAAGCATTAAGAAAAAGTTATCAAAAAATATTGCCATGATATATAGGGCTAAACCATTTCTAAATAATAAATCTTTAAAAAATGTATACTTTTCTTTCATTCATTCTTATTTGGTTTATTGTAATATTGCATGGGCAAGTACAAATCATACAAAATTAAAAAAAATTGTACAGTAAACAAAAACATGCCTGCAGAATATTATTTGGAACTGTTAAAATTGTACCAAGCGAGCCTCTTCTGCGTATGCTGGGCACATTAAATGTTTATAAAAATAACTTACATCAATTTTTAATGTTTATGTATAAAACAAAAATGGGACTATCTCCTAAAATATTTCAGTCCTATTTTGAAAAATAGTGCATAAATACCCGACAAAATTTTCAAATAATAACTTTAATAGCATTGTCCCTAAATATAATTTATAACAAATTACATATTCAATTCAATATCGTGGACCCTATTAGTGGAAAAAATTTTCTAATATTGCAAATACGAAAAAAGTTAGTATACATCAGTTTAAGAATGAATCGAAACAGGTGTTATTACTTATGGATTTTAACATATTCGATTTTAAATGCCTCTTTTAAACTAAAATTCAATTATATAAAATATGTCTCATAATTTATCAACTTTTTTTTTTGTTTGTTTGTTTTTTCATTATTTCAGTTATGGTGTTTCCTCTAATCTTAAAAGTTATTGCTGAAATCTTAGTTCTTTAACATTTTACTTTTTAACTATTAATGAGTTGTTATTTATTTTACTTTTAATTAAATTGGTTTTAAAATATACATATATAAAACGGTTTTTTTAAATTAAATACTCTTTTATTTTGAACTTTTTGTTCTTTATTTAAATATTGTTTTATTACAAATTGTTATAATTGTAATTTTATTTTCATATTTTTCAATAAATACTTTGTATAATATACGTATATAGTGTGGCTCTTGTAAATACGTGCTCTTTAATTAATTTATTTACTTTTTGTTTTTCTTTCTTACTTTTTCTTCAGTTTTTCTTGTTTACTTAATTATTACTCTTAACATGAATATTTTTCTTGAAGTATTTCTTAAACTAATTGTTATATATTTTTACATTTATAATTTTTAATAAATAGTTTGTAAAGTATAAATATATTATACGGCTATTGTTAATACATACGATTGGGGCTCGGTGATAAGACAAAAAATGTCTTCTACTTGCCCCGCCAGTTTTTTTATTCATAAACCTTGTAAATTGTAAAAGTTATTAAACGGCGAAATAAATAAATAGTGATTAAAAAGTTATTGGTTTTAAATTGAGCTTAAGCTTGACTTGACTTGAGCTTGAGTTTGACCACAGCTTGAATAAAATTAACATTTGAATATCTAGTAAAGTATTTGTGCTGTATTAAATAATACTTTGAAAATATTTAAGATTGTTTGTTATTAATTTTGTACACAAAAATTAAAAAGTTATAAATACTTGTTTTGTAAACTAACTAGCTTAAATACGAGACCTGTGAATTGGCTGGAACTTCAATTCAAGCCACAAATCACACATTTTTTGCGACAAATGTTAACTTTTTATTGCTTTAGTTATAGTAGTTGGAAGATTTTAAAGTGTTATAAAAATGGAGACAGAAAACCTATAATAAGTCATCTTGCCCTGTTCACCTGACCAGATAACTAATTTATGATTTTTACATTTTAATTTTTATTAGAAGTTGTTCTACTTTCAAACTAATAACTCACCCAGGCAATTATTCTTTATGAAAGAACAAAACTACCGATTAAATATTATTGCTTCATGATTGACAGTTTTGCAAAAACTCTGTATTTTTAAAACGTTAGCCATCTTGCCACATCTCCCCCTCTCTCTTCTTTCTCTCTCTCTCTCTCTCTCTCTCTCTCTCTCTCTCTCTCTCTCTCTCTCTCTCTCCCTCTCTCTCTCTCTCTCTCACTCTCTCTCTCACACTCTCTCTCTCTATTTATATATATATATATATATATATATATATATATATATATATATATATATATATATATATTTAAAAACAAGACAAATTTTTTAATTTGTAAAACCATTTTATTAATAAAAAGCAATACATGTTTCGACTAACACTAGTCACCTTCAGTTAAAATTAAATATTTAAAATATGTTAAAATACCTATAAAGGTGTTTAAAAAAAACAATAAAAAATATAGTTATTCTTGTTCAAACTAATGATAATATAATTACAAAAATAAAAAAAATCAATTAAAAAGTTTATCATGTCATACTAAAGAAATAGGAAATAACAATAGAATAAGTTAACAAGATACGCAATATGTACAAAAAATTGAAACTGAACAGAAAGTGTCATTTGTACATGGTTAACCTGTTTATTCATACCAGGTTTTAAACATTCTATGAACATACTTTCTTTAAGATTCAACTCGAACTAGTTATATGCCGAATCTAAAACAGAAAAACACTTATCACTTATTTGCATGAAACAATTTTCATTAGCATGGAGATGTTTATAGATATGAGACTTTTTATCCCTCTTGTAATGTCCAGATATATTTCTTGAGATGGCGAGTAGTTTCGCCTATATAACAGAAGTTACATCCTGCACACAAGAATTAATACACCACAAACGATTTGAACTCTAGGGGATTAGGATCTTTAGAAGAAAAGAACTTTGAAATTTTCAGTAAGGTAAATACTAATTTAATATTTGCTGAACGGCAATATATATATATATATATAATATATATATATATAATATATATATATACATAATATATATATATATATATATATATATATATATATATATATATATATATATATATATATATATATATATATATATATATATATATATATATATATATATATTCATATATATATATATATATATATATATATATATATATATATATATATATATATATATATATATATATATATATATATATATATATATATATATATATATATTTAACTAACTATAGATACCTGCAGCTGATACCAGGCTTACAAAGGACCCTAGAAGATAGGTTTTTTTTTTAACCTAATTTCCTTTTGTTGCCCACTTAAGGGTTTAATTATGGCTACTTAGCCGAAACTAAGAAGCATTTATTTAATGAATTATTTAAAGATATTTGTTTTGTTTTTCAGTATAATTTTATAATTTTTATTTTGACTTTAATAACTTTTATAATTTTTTTTTAATATATTTTTTGGTTTGAAATTTTTTTTTTTTTTTTTATTAATTTTAGGTTGAGTATATTTGACGACATTTGTCTGATACCATTCCTCTCGTTTATTTATCCTATTTTTCTGCCTTTTATCTTCATTTTGCATATATTCTAGTTTAGCCTCTTCCATTGCCTTTTGTCTAACAAGTTTTTCTTCTTCATATGCTTTTTGTCTTGCTAGTGTTTCTTCTTGTCGCCTTTTAATTTTTGTTGTAACACCATACATCGTTATTTCAAATTCTTTTGGGAGTTCAACTCCAGATACATCAATTATTTTTCGTACATGTTCTGAATTTGAAGTAGGTTTATATTCGATGCTATAGTTTTGTACCAGTTGTTTTTTTTGATTTACTTTAGATGATATATTAACTACTTGCTCCATTTATTCTTAATTGTTAGTTTCTGGTATTTTTTGTTTAAGTGTGGAGTTTTAGTATTATTTGTTTTATCTATAATTAGCGTCAGTTTTATGTTCTTGATACTTGTTGGTTCAAGTATTCTTTCTTCTTCTTGCGATACTTGAGGAATATCTTCGACGTTTTTTGAATACTCCTGTGTTTCACATTTTGTAACTTATAACTCTACAGGTGGTTCTGTTGTACACTTTATTACTAACATATCTAAGGGTGGTTCTTCCACTTCTTCCATTGTTTCTTTAGATGGTTCTTTTCATTCTTTAGTTTCTTTGTTTAGTTTCTCTTCCTTAGGTACACTCCCCACTTCCTGCTGTCCAGTATATATTATTCTTACATTGTTCCCTTTTAGTTTTAATTGCCTAGGTATCGGATGCTCTATGTTGACCATGACAGCCACTATTATTCGTGAACCATAAGGTGTTTTATATTTAGTCGTATGTCTAAAAACCGGTCTGGTATGGATGTGTTTACCATTATCCAAGATCCTCTAATGTTTCCCAACGGGAAAAAACTTCTTTTTGATTGGAAGTCCTATCACGGATACTGCTACTCGCTTACTTATATTTCTAGTAGGGGTGGAGTTATGAAAACGGTAGTGTTTACCATTAATAATTAGCCCCTTCTCTTGTAGATAAAGTTTTGTCTTGTCTGATATCATGACTATTTCCATCATGGACCCGTTTCTTATTAGTTAAAATACCTCTAGTTCTTCATCAGGACCGACATCCTCAATAGCCGATAGAATGTCATCTTCTCCTATCTTTGCCTTTAGGTTACTCAATAGAGTGTTTTTTAAGAAGGTATATTCGTTTGATTTAGATACTGTTGCTTGCACATAGCTTTTTATTTGGACATTATTGTCCGGTATGTTTTGGATTGATGAACTTTATAAGTCATAATTAATAATACAGTAAGTGTATATTTATCCTCTCGGTTGCTCTAAAGGCCAGTAGACCTTTATCTTATAAACACTTTATGCTCACTAACTCTCATACACACTAAAACCTCTAAAGTTAAAGCTAAAGTTGCCTTACAGGCAACCAGTTGTAGGAGTAAGGAAAACCCTCAGATCACTCAACGAGACGCGAAGATCCTACTAAAAGTGTTCACAAGCTGAAAGGCAATATCTTCTAGCAATTGAGTTCAGTCTTTTTTTAGTTAAGTCAGATATTTTTCCCAAAAACGGCAGTTTAAAATAAGACAAAGATTCTTTGGTCTTTGGTTGTAGTGGAGTATTTAAATAAATCTTGTTTAAATAGGAGTTATATGATTTTGAAATGAGCCAAGGGGTACATGTTTCTTTGAAATACTTTAAAGAGGTCATTTATGTTAGAGTAAAACCTATCTTTCACTCTGACATAAACAAGAGGGGGTTGGTGCAGTGAGGGCTCTCTGCGATTGCCGCAGCAGGGGTGCGCTAGTGCTGCGCCTGGATGGGGGTGGGGTAATGATCCTCTTTTAGAGGAGAAGAAAACCAAAGAGTTTTTTTATTCCCTCAATTTTAATGAGTTGAGTGATATATAATCGGTAATTTGTTATAGGTATGATGACTAGGGGGACAGTTTAATGACGACTCTAAAATGTTTGCTTTTTTGACGTTTAAATTGTTTCAAGAAATAAATTTCTTTTCTGAATAAAAATCATCAAAAATTACATAAATAAATCATACCACCCCTATTATAGAAATAATTGAACCTAGTGAACTAAGAGCATTTCAAGTAAATAAACTGTCTGGAAAATCTGCATACCTTCTAGACATTCCTGCTAATCCTAAGAAACGTTATGGAAAAAAAGGTAAATTTACTCATATAAAAGTAATTCAAAAGTGAATTTTACTAAAGGTTTTATTAATAGAAAATCCATACATTTTTCCAAATTAAAAATAAAATCCTCTAAACATAGCAAAAACTGTACCTAATGAAAAAACGTAGTGAATGTGAGCTACTACATAATATGTATCATGTAAATGTCTAATGAACCATTAGCTAAAATTACACCAGTTAAACCACCTTAACTAAATAAAAATATAAAATCGGTAGGTCATAACATTGATGTGAATAAATTAATTTTTTCTCCATACATTGTTGCTAATCAGCTAAAAATTTTAATTCCTGTAGGAACAGCAATAATTGATGATTGTTAATTAATTTTTTTATTAAAAACAAGTCGTTTCAAATGTAGAAGGTACTACTAAAATTACCCTTAACTTGGGACATATAAAAACGGCAGATGTTGCGCCTTATTGCATTTTATTTTCAGTACAATCAAAAAAAGAAAACGATCATTTAAGCAAAACGTGTTAAAATACCCTAAAGTTATTTTAGTACAACAAATATAACCAAACCGTTAGTTGTAGACACGACCAGCAAATTACAATTTCATCAACGACAAATCTTCAACTTTAGAACTATTTGTAAACGTAACAAAATAAAAAGAAATAACGAATAGAAAAAGTAAATTTACATGTATTAAAAATTTTTTACATGTATTTATTTACATGTTTTAAAAGAAGAAAAACATTAACTAAACTCAAAGTCAACGTAATGCATAAAAAGAGAGGAAGAATTTTTGTGCTCCCGTTAAAAGGAGCATGTAGAAGACATTTAAGAAAACGAATGCGCGGTCAATTTTTCCCATTGTTAGCAGCTCTTGTTGCTCCCACTTTATCATCTTCTTTTATACCACGTTAATTAAATAAAAACGAATGCGTGGAAATTTCTTACCAGGAGGTAAAATATAGGATAGGACGCGATAGGAGCAATCGCGTCCCAATTTTTACCAAGTCTTTTACCAAGTCTTTTACCCACAATAGGAAAAGCTGTTTTGGGTGGTGCTATTTCGGAAGGAATTTCTTAGGGAATCAATTGAGTTGGAAAATGATTGTATTATTTTATTAAAAAATGTATTATTACAAAATTTTATTAGCATGTTTTTTCTTCTCGATCTTTTTTATAACAATTAATAGTTTCAATAATTACTAAAAACGTAATATAAACATATAACAATTCCGGTACATATTATTTTAAACAATTCAGGCAACACATCTACTGCAATACCATAAAAACCATATCCAAATCCTAAAAAAGGTATGGCCACACACTTTAATATCAAGATAAAAAAATCTATAACGTTCTCTAAACCTTTATATACACGAGTTTCTTTTAAAACCATGTTTACAAATTTCTTATATAAATTTTTTCAAAGATACAAAAACCCAAAATTGTTCCAAGTATAATAAACCCAGCTAATAATGCTCCAAAAAATATCCTCCAAGTACAATTATAATAATAATCGATTTAAGCGCTAAAAACGTCGCAACTCTTTTTTATCGAATTCTTCCAATATTTTTATTGCGTTAATAAACTACTTCGAAATTGCGAATACGATTTCTATGTGAATCGTGAGTACCACCGTAATCTAATGGCTTGTCTGGTTTATACGGTTTTACCACTGCCACATTTTTTTTTGTTTCAAATTGTTGTAACGGTTTATTTTTTGTTTCCATTCAAATAATACTCAATTTTTTTTCGATTTTTTATATCTTCGTTTACGCATCATTGAACATGCTGAATCAGCAAAAAAAATTATTTTGTAAGTTTATAAGAATTTTAAATTATTTTATTTCAAATTTCTTTCGCGCCGATTTTCTAAATTTTTTTTTCACGAGTTTTAGGCAAACTGCACTGGAACGATAAATTGCAAGAACACCTATTATCAAATAATCATAACAGCTACTGTAAAATAGGCTCTAGCATCAACATCCATTCCTACAGTAAACATCTGATGAGCTCAAACAATAAAACCTAAAAAGCTATAGCTAATTAAGCATATATAAGTATCCTAAGTATCCTAAGCATACCTAAGTATCCAAAAACTTAAGAGCTAAAAATAGGAATAATTTGTGAAATGATTCCAAAAAATCAAAATAAACGTTAGACAGGATCTCCTCCAGCTGGATCAAAAAAGTAGTATTAAAATATCTATCAGTTAATAGCATAGTTGTTCCTCCTGCTAATACAGGTAAGGAAAGGATTAATAAAAAATGCTGTTATTAACACAAATCATGCAAATAAAGGAAGTCAAAATATTAGACTTGGTGTTCCCATATAAAAAATAGTTGTAACAAAGTTAATTGCTCCTGTAATTGAAGAAAACGCAGCAAAATGAAGACAAAAAATGTATACAGATCCTCTTGAATGAGCTGAAGGCCCAGATTAGGCGGTATAAACAGTTCAACCTGTTCCTGCTACTTGTTCTACTAAAGATGAAATAAAAAGTAAAATTAATGCAGGAGGAAGTAATCAAAAACTTAAATTATTTAGTCTAGGAAAAGCCATATCTGGTGCCCCTGTGTATATAGATACAAATCAATTTCAATAACCTCCTATTAAAACTAACATAACTAAAAAAAATATCATTACAAAAGCAAGAGCTGTTACTATGACATTATATAAATGATCATCTCCTATTACTCTTCATGGTGCTGAAAGTTCTATTCTGATTAACATACTTAAAGTAATTCCCATCATTCCAAAAAATTCTCCAAAAATTATTTATAAAGTTGCTATATCTTTGTGATTAATTGAAAACATTCAACGTGTGATTAAATTACGCACTTATGTTTTGAAAAAATAAATAATTCTCTAATTTTCCTATTATTCGGATAATAAATAAAAAGTAAAATAAACTAGAAATTATTCTGATTAATATATAGGGGTTTTCTATAGGGTAGAACCTAGTCAAGTTAATAAAATAAAATTTGCTATAAACACTCAATGTACTAGTTTTCCTATAGGTCTAAAAGCTAATGAAAAAAATTTATTGGTATTTATTTGTAAAAATGGAATAATGAATAGAATTACTACACTTAAAATTAAAGCTAAAACTCCTCCTAATTTATTAGGATTTATTACAAAGAAATCTAAAAAATCTACCTAAAGTAGTATTATTTACACTAAATCCACCTTAAATTCATTGAACAATATCATCTCCTATATAAGGAATTGCAGATAAGAAATTTATAATAACAGTAGCCCCCCAAGATGACGTTTGTCCTCAAGGTAATACATAACCTATAAAAGCAGTAACCATCATTGCTATAAATATAATGATACCTGAAAATCAAATTTTTTTTTTTTTTGATAACCCCTTTTAGTATAGACTTTGCCTATATGAATATAAACAAAAATGAAGAACAAAGAAGCTCCATTAGCATGAATTGATTTTAATAAAAATTCATAGTTTACATCCCTGCATATACGGCTTATTGATTTAAAAGCTAAAACTATATCTCCACAATAATGCATAGCTAAGAAAATTCCAGTAACTAATTGAATTGCAAAACACAATCCTAATAAAGATCCAAGATTTCATAAATAATTTATATTTGATGTTGAGGGAAGATCAATTTAAGTAGAATTATTATGTTCTATAAGATAATTATTTTTTTAATTCTCAACATACAGAAATGTTAATATAAGAACTAAGTGTTATCGAATCTATTATTATATTAGGGTTAATAAATTAAGTTTATAAAAACTCCTAATAAAATCATAAATAAAGAAAATTTAAAAACTGAAACTATTAAAAACAATTTATCAATGAATTTTAATTTTAAAGAAAATGAAATATTAGCTAAAATTAAAATGTACATAGTTACACTTAAAATAGACAAAGTAATTGTTAAACCTCTAAAATATTTTATGATTCTAGAATGGAATCTAAAATGTACAATTGAAGTTATAACAAATAAGCCTGAAATAGATAAACCCTGATCAATCATCATTAATATTGATTCAATTAGTTCTTCGACAGAATGTGAAAAAAAACCTAAAGTTATTAAACCCATATGAGATGAAAAATAAGCAACTCAATGTTTTCAATGAGATACTGAAGAATAAGCAACTCAATGTTTTATATCTGCTTGACAACATATAGTTAAAGCACCATAAACTCAATATAATAATTAATAGATAATAAAACTGAGAAAAGCTCATGAAAAGATTGGATAACAAAATCTAATTAAACTATAACCACCTAATTTTAAAAGAATTCCTGCAGATAAAAATGAACCTGCTATTGGTGCTTTTACGTGAGCTTGTGGAAGTCAAATATGAAATGGTATCATTGGTATTTTTACAGCCTGAACTATAAAAAATCCTTTAAATAATCAAAATTGAATATTATATGGAATTTTTATAATTAATAAGTTTTCATAATTATTAGTCCCAGTTACTGAATATATTATTAAAATACTTATTAACATTAATAAAGATCCTATTAGGGTTTAATAAATACAGGTATTAATATACTTTCAAATAAAAAATATAAAATCATAAAATAACTAAAATAGAAAATACCCCAATTAATAAATATACTTTCAAATAAAAAATATAAAATCATAAAATAACTAAAATAGAAAATACCCCAATTAATAAATATACTTTCAAATAAAAAATATAAAATCATAAAATAACTAAAATAGAAAATACCCCAATTAATAAATATACTTTCAAATAAAAAATATAAAATCATAAAATAACTAAAATAGAAAATACCCCAATTAATAAATATACTTTCAAATAAAAAATATAAAATCATAAAATAACTAAAATAGAAAATACCCCAATTAATAAATATACTTTCAAATAAAAAATATAAAATCATAAAATAACTAAAATAGAAAATACCCCAATTAATAAATATACTTTCAAATAAAAAATATAAAATCATAAAATAACTAAAATAGAAAATACCCCAATTAATAAATATACTTTCAAATAAAAAATATAAAATCATAAAATAATTAAAATAGAAAATACCCCAATTAATAAATATACTTTCAAATAAAAAATATAAAATCATAAAATAACTTAAATAGAAAATACCCCAATTAATAAATATACTTTCAAATAAAAAATATAAAATCATAAAATAACTAAAATAGAAAATACCCCAATTAATAAATATACTTTCAAATAAAAAATATAAAATCATAAAATAACTAAAATAGAAAATACCCCAATTAATAAATATACTTTCAAATAAAAAATATAAAATCATAAAATAACTAAAATAGAAAATACCCCAATTAATAAATATACTTTCAAATAAAAAATATAAAATCATAAAATAACTAAAATAGAAAATACCCCAATTAATAAATATACTTTCAAATAAAAAATATAAAATCATAAAATAACTAAAATAGAAAATACCCCAATTAATAAATATACTTTCAAATAAAAAATATAAAATCATAAAATAACTAAAATAGAAAATACCCCAATTAATAAATATACTTTCAAATAAAAAATATAAAATCATAAAATAACTAAAATAGAAAATACCCCAATTAATAAATATACTTTCAAATAAAAAATATAAAATCATAAAATAACTAAAATAGAAAATACCCCAATTAATAAATATACTTTCAAATAAAAAATATAAAATCATAAAATAATTAAAATAGAAAATACCCCAATTAATAAATATACTTTCAAATAAAAAATATAAAATCATAAAATAACTTAAATAGAAAATACCCCATTTAATAAATATACTTTCAAATAAAAAATATAAAATCATAAAATAACTAAAATAGAAAATACCCCAATTAATAAAAATAACTAATATAAATAATAATATATTAATTTCTTTTTTAAAATACTTTAATAATTTTAAACTTATTAATATACATATAAGTATTAATAAAATGCTTAAGCCTATAAAAAATATAGATAAACTATCAATAGAAAGAATAAAGTTTTTTTTTTTTTTTTATAATTCACCTCCCCAAGGCCGAGATAAGGTAAGACACTACCGATAAGGAGGCTACTTGTAGTTATAACCCCCTCTCAACTCTATAAATCCGAAACACGAACCTTGACGAACAAGGCCGCTGCGCGGAAAAACAAGTTGAGCGTGGTACTACCAGGGACGTGGTGGGAATCAAACTCGGAACCTCTCGCTTATGAAGCGAGCGCTCTACCACTACACCACTACCGCATTAAGTTATTTCAATTAACAAGAATTGAATTGAATAATAATCAATTAAAATTTAAGTTAAATTGGATATTTGAAATACTGTGATTTAAAATGAAAAGTAATACAAAATAAAATGATAATACTAGAGATCAGAACAAAGAAATATTAAAAATATTTGTATTATTTCTTTTAGTTATTAAAATATTAATTATGCTTAAAAATAGAATTAATAAAAGAAAGATTATATACATCATTTATTGGATAAACCTTAAAAAGCTCATAGTAAATGTTATGTTAATTTGATATATTTATGTATACAAATATGTTTTGTATTAAACTATATATATACTTTATGTATTTTGTTATTTTGTTATAGATTAGTATTATTATAGCTCTTTTGAGCCAACATAATTAATTTGGTTATTCTTTACAATCAAAAGAGCTAATATTATTATGAAGTAAAAAAAAGATGGAGCAATTCCTGAAAGCTGATGGACTTAGTATAGATCCGAACTCAACGGATGCAGAAAAAACATACAACTATTGGTTAAGAACATTTTACAATTTTGTTAATACAGTTGATGATAACTCAATTAAGCTTAACCTTCTAATCAACCATATTGAATCTAATGTCTCAGAATTCATATCAAAGTGTGATGATTTTGAACAAGCAACAACTATTCACATTTTGTCACACAGAAGCAAAAACCGAGTGAATCAATGGATCAATTCCTAAATGAACTTAAAAATTTGTCTAAAAACTGTAGGTTCACTACTGTAAGTGCTGAGCACTTACAGCAGTGAACCTCAATAATTTAAATCAAAACATAAATATAAAAGCCATTTATAAACGTTGCGTTTATTAATGGCTTACTTTCCAACGTAATACGCCAACGCATACTAGTAAACAAGACCTTAGACCTTTCATCAGCCTTTGACCAAGCTAGATCTGTAGACGTGGCCCAACAAAATTCAAACTTATACTCACAATCGACTATACCTATCTCTGCCTCAATTCAGGAAATCAAATCAACTTTGCAAAAACAATCCATGACTGATAATCACTTAGCTGCTATAGTAAAATCAAAACAATTGTGCTGGTTTTGTGGAAATATAAGACATCCACGTACTAAATGTCCTGCTCGTGAAGCTATATGTCACAAATGTATAAATATTGGTCATTTTGAAAAACTTTGCAGATCATCAATATTTCTGCTACTATTCCTAAAATTGATGATGATTACTTTTGTGCCACCATATCAACTTCAGCAAACTGTCTCTTCAGAGTCTGTCATAGCATCATTATTAATGATAAGTATAAAGCAGAAGCTTTAATTGATAGTGGGAGTACAAACAAAAGTTTCATTAACAATAAACTAGTGGCTCTACTCAATTTAAATTTTATTTATGAACAGAGTGTAATCGAATGGCATCAGCTTCTATATCAGCAAAATCAGATGGATATTGTTATGTTTCAATAACTCTTCAAAACAA
Organism: Hydra vulgaris; assembly: GCF_038396675.1. Lineage (NCBI taxonomy): Eukaryota > Metazoa > Cnidaria > Hydrozoa > Anthoathecata > Hydridae > Hydra > Hydra vulgaris. Next base: position 54,172,782 of record NC_088934.1, read on the forward strand.
AATCTATAACAAAGTCAAGTTACATGTGCTAGATAACTTATGTATAGATATTATTCTTGGGACAGATTTTCAAGAGTTGCAATAGAGTGTTACCATTAAGTATGGTGGGAAAAGACCACCAACAACATTCGCAGCTTTAAAAATAATGAAAACTGAACCTCCTGAATTGTTTCCATATCTCACGAAAGACTGTCAACCGATTACCACTAGAACTAGAAATTATTCTCAAATCTATAAAGAATTTATTAAATCTGAAATCAACAGCCTTGTCCAAGCAGAAATAACAGAGCCTAGTTATTCACCTTGGCGCGCCCAGTTATTAGCAGTAAATGAAAAGACTAAATGTCGTATGGTAGTTGATTATTCTGAAACTATTAATAAGTATACCCAATTGGACGCATATCCTCTACCTAAGATTAAAACGGTTGTAAGCAAAATTTCTAAATACAAAATTTATAGTAGTATGCTGACCTTCGCTCAGCATACTACCAAATACCTTTATTAAAAAAAGATCAACCATATACTGCTTTTGAAGCTGACAATAAGTTGTTGCAATATATTAGAATGCTTTTTAGAGTTACCAATGGATCTGCATGTTTTCAACGCAAAATAGATAACTTTGTTAAAACATATAAACTGACTGTTTTTATTTTATTAATAACATTACGATATGTGGTAATAGTCAGAAAGAACATGATGAAAATATACTTATGTTCAGATTAGCTGCCATTGATGCTGGAATTACATTTAATGAAGAGAAGTGTGTATTTTCAACTGAAACTTTAGATTTTTTAGGTTACCGTATATCTTATGGGTTCTTAAAACCACATTCTCAGAGACTTCTCTCATTGAATTACCCCCACCCAAATTACCAAGTCTTTACAGCGTATTATTAGAATGTTCTCATACTAGCAGCAAATATCAGCTTTTGAAACATTAAAAAATGAGCTTGTTCAATCTTTCATGCAAACCATTGATGAGAATATACCTTTTACTGTAGAGACTGATGCTTCTGATTTTGCCATATCCACCACACTTAACCAGGATGGAAGACCTGTTGCCTTCCATTCACAAACCCTTCAAGGGAGTGAATTATACTATTCATCAGTGGAGAAAGAAGCTCAAATAATAGTCTAAGCCATAAATCATTGGCGTCATTTTCTTTTGGGTCAACATTTTATTTTCATCACTGACCAAGATTTGTGGCATTTATGTATGATTATAAATCAAGCAGTAAAATAAAGAATGATAAAATAATGCATTAAAGAATTGCCTGGTCTCCATATTCTTATGACCCATTATTGTCCTGGCCAATGTAATAGTGGTCCAGATACATTTACTTGTGTTAGATGTGCAGCAATAAGTTCAGAACCATTATATGAACTGCATGCTTTACTTTGCCATCCTGGTGTTACTCGCCTCCATCATTTTATTCGATCAAGAAACCTCCCTTATTCAGTAGAAGATGTAAAACAAATATGTAGAGATTGTAGAATATGTAAAGAAATAAAACCCCAGTACTATCTCCCAAATGACGTGCACCTAATTAAAGCAACTCAGCCATTCAAACGTATATCTATTGACTTCAAAGGTCCATTACCTTTTTCTACCCCTGAACATTATATGCTTACAATCGTAGACGAATACTCATGTTTTTCTTTTGCTTATCCTATAAAGATATGACAACTCAGACAATAATAAACTGTTTAGCTGATCTTTTTTCTATGTTTGGTATGCCTAGCTATGTTCATTCTGATGGTGGATCCTCATTAATATCTTCTAAATTAAAGCAGTGGTTCTAATCAAAAAGGATTGCAACTAGCAGAACAACCCCTTACAACCCAACTGGAAATGGGCAAGTTGAAAGATACAATGGAATTATTTGGAAATCGGTATTACTCACTTTTAAATCTCGAAATCTGCCTTTATCATCATGGAAAATTCAATTTTCAACGAAGATCATCATCTGGGTTGTCATTTCAATTTTCAACGAAGATCATCATCTGGGTCCTCAATTCCTTCATAGCTTGTCAACCCAGGACCTGTACTTAAAAAAAGAAATACGATGCAAAGTAAATATGAAGATTCAGTAAATGATGTTCAGCTTATCGAAGCAAATCCTCATTGTGTGAGATTTCCTAGTGGTTATGAGACTACAGTGTCTACTAAACAACTGGCTCCCATTGGAACAACTTCTATAATACAAACATCAAACAATTTAGAGGTAACAGCCATCGATAACTATCCCCCAACCCCTAATGGCAGCAATTAAACTCCATTAATCACCAAAAAGGAACTACAGAACAAAATGAATTCTATAGAACAAATCAACATTCTTCTTCATAGATCTTCATAAATTTTTAAAGCACCAGAAAAACTTAACTTACAAATACACCAGAACACTTTTAAGTGGAGGGTGAATGTTATGTTAATGTGATATATTTATGTATACATATACGTTTTGTATTATACTAAACATATACTTTATGTATTTTGTTATTTTGTTATAGGCTAGTATTATTATAGCTCTTTTGAGCTAACATAATTAATTTGGTTATTCTTTAAAGTAAAGAACTTGTAACAATAATAAATGATAGACTTAGAGGCACATAAGATTTTCACAAAAAACCCATTAATTGATATCTTAATCTAGGAAAAGAACTCCTTACTCAGATAAATAAAAGTACAAATACAAACATTTAAATAAAAATAACAAAATTATTAACAAAAAAATAATTATTTCAATTTCCTAAAAATAAAATTACAAAAAAAGTACTAGTAAATATTATGTGAAAATTCTCTGCTAAAATAAAAAATAAGGCAAAAGACACTGAAGAATATTTTACATTATAACCAAAAACTAATTCTGACTCACCTTCGGCAAAATCAAAAGGGGCTCTATTAGTTTCTGCTAATGAACATATAAAAAAACATTATAGTTGTTGATCACAAAGGAAAAATACAAGAAACACTTCGACTTTGTGAACTTATTAGAGAATAGATATTCAAAGTTCAAGCACATAAAATGCAAGGAAAAACAACTAGACTGGTACAAACTTCTCAACTCATTATTTGAGCTGCAGATCTCAATAAACCTTAGAAAGCATATTTAGAATTACTTAACCACTCAGATAAAAGAAATATATGTTTATCAAAGTAATAGCAAAACATAAACATAATTCCTAGATTAAAATCAAAAATTAAATTATTTACTTCTAATGGAATTATTATTCAAATAAGTAATGATAAAGTTAAAGCTAAAATAGGGGAAAACAAATACTGAAAAATATTAACATGATTAGGGATAGCTCTAATGAAAATAACTTCACACCATCAGCCAAGGGTTGTAATAATCCATATATTGCTACCACATTATGACCTTTTCTATTTTGGCTATAACCAAATTGTTCTTTCTGCTAAAGTTAAGTAAGCTACAGAAATTTAAACTGGAATAACAATTGTTAAAAACTTTATAATTTCTAATATAATTAAATATATACTTTGTATTATCCTTTTCATAAATTGAATAGTTTTGAAGAAAAAGATCCTTTTATTTTATAAAAAGTTATTATTATTGATAATCCAATAGCTGATTCAATGGCAGCAATAGTTGTTATATATATTGCTATTATTTGTCCTTCTAAAGAAAAATTATTTAATGAAGTCAATATAAAATTTATTGAAATAGAAAAAATAAAATTAAAAAAAAATAAAAAATTTCTATACTAACTAATGTTAATATTAGAGCCGGATTCAGCTTTTTTTGGTCTTTGAGATAGACAGCTAACTTACAGACATCGAGCAAACGCCAAACATTTATATGTTTATACTTATGTCAAATAAGGATGCTTTACAAAAAATTGCGATGATTGGAGGCTGGGAACAAAAAAGCCCCAAATTTTGTTTCCCCCTACCCCAAACGTGAGAGCAACAAGTTGATGAAATATTTTTTGTACTGCTCTCAACTTGACTTATATTCATTGATAAATTATCGGTTTCATAGTATTATCTTTCAGCGTTCAAAAATAATAACCATATAGAATTTATAACCCCCTCAAATTGAGGAGGGTTTAAACTTTATATGGTCATAATTTTTGAAAGCTAAATTATTTTACTATGAAATTTAAAATTTATTGATGAATATTAGTCTAGTTAAAAACAGTACAAAAAATATTTCATCAACTTGTTGCTCTCACGTTTGGGGCGCGGGGTCTTAAATATTGGGACTTTTTTGTTCCCAGCCTACAATCATCGCAAATTTTTGCAAAGCATCCTTACTTGACATAATTATAAACATATTAATGTTTGGAGTTTGCTCCGTGTCTGGAAGTTAGCTATCTCAATGACCTAAAAAATCTGAATCCGGCTCTGGTTAATATTGTTTTATTAATTTAATAACCTTTTATTAATAACTATTCGTATAATACTAAAACAAAACATAACTATTACCAATAAATTAAAATCAAATAACATTATTCTCATTCTAATCCACCTCTTAATCATTCATAAATTAATCCTACAACTAATATAAATAAATAATATATTGTGAATAGTAATCTATTAAAATTGAGTTTACTGATCATGGAAATAAATAAATTATTTCTAAATCAAATACTAAAAACAGAATAGCAATTTTAATGTTTTATGGTTCTATGGTCATTTAAATAAAACTTTGAAACAACCACTGGTCATTTAAATAAAACTTTGAAACAACAACTGTTATCTGGTAGAAAACAAAGTGGTCCAAATTATTCATAAATCAATGATAATAAAAGCGTAAGTCACACGATTAACTTATATCCTTAAGAAAAATACGTCGGATAAAAAAATATAAATAATTTTTTCTTTTTAATGACAAAAGTTTCTCTTGAATTATTTCAACCTTTGTTTCAATTCATAAGGTGTACCTTCTGTATCCAAAGTAAAAAATCGACTCAATAATATTCTGATTTTAATACTGCTAACAATATATTGCAAAAACAGAATGTTTCGGATGTATTGCTCCAGCTCATCAGAGCTTAAATGTTTTATTAGAGGAAAAGAGCTACTGTCTTCCAACTCATCGCGCTTTTAATTGTTAAGTAATTTTCTTGGATTTCCCAAAAAAATAAAATGCTTAAACGTTTGAAATTACTATGTATACTATTCCAGGCTGTTTTATTTTTTAAACACTAATGCGTTTTCAACTCAAAAATTATGTTTTTATTGCTATGATGAAACTGTTGGAAACGGATGGTCTGATGTTGTATGGTCCATTCTGCATGGTTTTAAATTATCAATTATCTTAAATGTAAAAATTAATTTAATAAATTGATTTGCAATTTATGTGCTAGGCAAAATATAAAATGAAAAGTTTTAGATTGATTTAATTATCCAGTTCATAAAATTGAAAAACTTGACAGCACTACTGTTACATTACCATTTAGAACTCTGTCACACTCTGTATGGGTATTACACCTCTATAGAATGTGACAGAAACATGGTCATTGCAAATCAAAGGTTTCTTGCAGGAACACTAGGCTATCTCACAAAAAACCATACAGTTCAATATTATATATATTCATGATACAAGAAAAATTTTTGAAACTTGCAGAATTACAAAGCTAAACTTCTTGGTTGTTTGTTCATGACATGTTCACTTAAAAAAATTAAGGTAATAAATGCTAGTAAAACTTAATAATATGAAAAACTGGAAATATTTAATTTTATGTGTGTTACACCCCATATATTAAGACCAAAGATCGAAGTGCCTTATAAACTAAAACAAGCACACATAGCTATTGCCTTTTGTTAGTTAAAAATTTAAAGACTTATTGAAGCTAAACATTTGCTAAGTGGACAAAATAAGACATTATTTGGTAATATTTTATCTTTTGTTCAAAAAATTTTTTTTATTTTTCTTTGAAATTAAGAAAACGCATTATTATTAACGGTTTGTTCTGTGGTAGATTATTCCAGTGGTCTGAATTGTTCCAGTTCTTGCGTAAAACTCAAAACGAGGATGCGTTTTTAAATTATAGCCGCTAGATTTGTTCCAAAAATAGTTGTTTTGATTTTTACGCATTAGGACAGAATATTTCAGGCGGATGGAGTTATCTACGATTATAGTAGATTATTCCATCCGTCTGTGTACATATATATATATATATATATATATATATATATATATATATATATATATATATATATATATATATATATATATATATATGCATATATATATATATATATATATATATATATATATGCATATATATATATATATATGCATATATATATATATATATATACTATATATATATATATATATATAATATATATATATATATATATATATATATATATATATATATATATATATATATATATATATATATAAATATATACATATATATATATATATATATATATATATATATATATATATATATATATATACATATATATATATATATATATATATATATATATACATATATATATATATATATATATATATTATTACTTGATAGAGTGCCTGCCCCCACCAAAAACGATCAACCAAAGTTAATGTAGCAAACCCCCCTCCTTACGAGTCAGGCTATAAGATAGTCGATGTAGCAGCACTCCATTGCGAGTCAGGCTATTTGTCAGTCGATGTAGCAGCACTCCGAATCAGGCTATAAATTAGTTAATGTAGCAACACTCCGCGCATGATTTACAGTAAAAAAAATAAAAATAAAAACATTGGATATACAACCACAACGTACTAAGTGTGTGATAGGATAATAAAGCCGTCCCCCTCCCCTCCCACCCCCCCCTCCTCGTTCTTTTCTTAAAATAAAATTCAAATAAAAAATTATATGAAAGTTTTTTTTAACTTTATACAAAATAGCATTGCAACCTTATCTCTTATCCAACCTCATCTATTTAAAATAGATAGTTCCATGATGTCTGTGTTCCATCACTTTAGATCAGGTTTGTATAAACCATATGAAAACCAATTGTGAACTGTGGTATTTTATAAAAATAAAAACATTGGATATACAATATACCAAAGTCTAAAGATCAAAAAATAAAAAGAATAACAACACATATTAAACAACAAAAATATAAATAAAGCGTTTCTAAAATTAATATACTTTTCATTTAATTGATAGATCAATCGTAAGGATATTTTACATTTATAGAAATAGTTTTATGGTAGATCAGTTTTTTAACCATGAGCGAGACTAGGTTTCTTCAAACCGAGACGAGACCGAGACGAGAAGTTAGTACTTCTCGTGAGACCGAGAACGAGACGAGACGAGAAATTTAACAATTTTTCAAAACAAATTTACTAAAATGCAAGTAAAAAAAAAAATATGTTAACATAGTTTTAACAAATAGACACAATTGACCTTTGTCAAATGGAAACAACTTTTTTAAATATTAATTCAGAATTTTTTTTGCCAAATTTTTCCAACAAGACAATGTTTTCTCTGATTAAGATGATTTGTTCTACTTTTTCTGGGTGTGAGTTGTGTCTGGATGATCGGACGACATTTCCACCTGAGCTAAAAACTCTCTCTGATTTAGTTGAACTTGCTGGAATAGCTAAAATTTGTCTAGCTAATGAAGAGAGCTCTGGCAATGTATTTGAATGCAATTTCCACCAATCAAGAATCGGAAAGTCTACTTTGGCATCAGGGAGATATTCATACTGGCACATTTCGCTCAAAATAGGATTCAGTTCAGATGTTGGCTCTTGTGTTTCAAGTCTGACATTTAACTTGCGCTTCAGTTTTGAATTAGGGGACAAATCTGCTGAAAGGACTTTGGCAAAAGGTTGGCACTCAACATTATCCTTAACCTGTGAGGCTAACCATTCTTTTGTTGTTTGAAATTTTTTGAAGAGCTTCAAGTGAAGTCCCTTTAAAGCAGGATTTAAGTAGTTTGCTGCAGCACTCAAGAAGTTTCCAGTGTGACAAAGAGGAAATCTTTTCTCAATGCAGCTTTTCAAGTTTTTCGCATGCAAGACACCGTAGCCATTTTTTCCATCCGTCTCAATAAATTGATCAATTTTGTCATGGATTAAATAAAGAGAATCGGCAACAGTGTTAATTGTTGGAATAGACTCAGCCGACTACGTTTCTGTAGCTTCTTTAAGTGGTGCCAAAATTTCTACTGCTCCCACGATTGATTTTCACTGTGATGCACTGATGGTCTTTGAAGAAAAAGTATCTTCATTTGCACATAAGCTGATAATTGCACTCTTTAGATGTAGGACAGAAGCCATGCAATCCAGTTCACTATTCTATCTTGTTTCAACAGATTGGCGTAACTGTTTAAAATTGATTCCTTGAGCGTCTGATTCTGATTCAAGCAACTCAGCTGCAACTGTTGACTGGTGAGTTAAAGAAGCCAAATCTTTGCATGTTTGCAACGCATCATCCATTCCAGCAGTCATTCCAAATGAGACTCGAACTGCACATTGCAAAATATGATTGTTGCACAAGTATTGGTCAAGGCGCTTTGACAATTTGACTGCAAGTTTCATGTTTCTTGCCTGGTTGTTCACGCAGTACATTGTCAAATCAGCAGGCAAATTTAGTTCTTCTAAGAAAGAATCCAGCTTTCCTTCAATTAAGATATCTGTGTGTCTGCTTGGCAACTGTTGGACATGGGGTGTCCAGTGATGTAGTCTCCAATTTTCGTCAATAGCATGAAAAGTCCAAGAGATGTAGCTGTCCTGAGCTCTAGAAGTCTAAAGGTCAGAAGTTAATGCAGCACTTTTTAGATTTGGCGTAATCTCCGTTATTATGCTCTTCAATCCAGCTTAAACCTCTCTTGACCAAATTGAATGCTTTCTTGAATATGTTGTTCTGTGATGAAGGCTCAGTTTAGGGTTTGCAATGTCAAACAATTTCTTGAAACCTCTTCCTTCGACTGCTGAAAAGGATGCCAGATCAGTGCAAAAGTAATCCAGCATTGCAGAGTCAAACTGTTTTTGAATGGAATTGTCTTTGTCATATTTGGACTTTGTTTCAAGCATTTTGAACATGGTTCGTTGTTTCTTCTTAGGAGGAGGAAGAAGAGAGTCGTCAGTTTTTTCAGAATACTCAACGTAATCTTGGCTGTGTTTTTTTTCGAGGTGACGATGAAGTCCGCTTGTGTTTCCATCTTTTGTTTTCAAAGACTTTTTGCACGCCTTGCATTCAGCACCGTCACTTGTTTTTTGAAAATATCTCCAGATTTTGTTTTTTCTTGGTGACATTTTTGATCGTTGAAATGAGGCAAGAATATTTCTTTTCAATATGAATAATACGTGTTAAGTTGAATTCCACTGGTAAACTAATGAAATTAAGTCGAAAGTGCACCATTTTACACAAAAAGTTTTTGTATTTAAAATCGAATTAAAAATATTTAAAATCTAATTAAAACTTTTCAATTAGATTTTTTAAAAAAATCTAATTAAAAATCTAATTAAAAATTTAATTTGTTTTAGTCAGAAACAAATTAAATTTTTAATTAGATTTATTAAAATCACGGAGTCAAAATATTAATTAATTAAAAAAACAAACTATTAAGCATTTTGTAAATTATAATAATTTTTTATTTGGAAAATAATATAATATTTAAGTCTCGTTCTACATCTCGCGAGAATTTTCTATTTCTCATTTCTCACGAGAAGTCCCATTTCTCACGAGAAACGAGAACGAAACGAGATCTCGCTCATTGATCATCGCACATTGAGACACTGTTTGCATTTTTAAAATGATCAAAATATTAACTTTTGTTTCTGCTAGTGATGGTAATAACTGCTTTAATCAAAACTTTGGTTTAGTCAGAAACATTTAAAAAAAGAAAACAGGCGAATCTTGTGATGGATAGTTTATATTTAGGGAATTCAAAAGCTTTTAAATCGTTTTTACAGATCCACTCTATTCCATTGATTTTTTTATATTTTATGCAAGCAAATTGACTGATGTTAACAAAGTTTACCCACCGTGAGATATAAATATTAAGTGTTTACATATAAATGCAAAAAATGGCTTTATTGTTATGCATCTACCTCATTTTTTAATCATTGATATTTTTTGACTTTGATTAAAAATTGTAAGCTTTTATTATTAACAATAATATCATAATATACTATATGTAATATATTATATATAAAATAGTTACTATATATAAAATAATATATGTAATTATATATTAATTTATATAATACATAAATTAATATGTATAATATATAACTATAATATATAAGTTATATATATATATATATATATATATATATATATATATATATATATATATATATATATATATATATATATATATATATATATATATATATATATATATATATATATATATATATAAAACTTATATATTATATTTAAGTTATTATTATTAATAATAACTTATACATACAATACTTATAGTATTTAACTTATGTTTACAATACTGATAAAATTTTTATTGATATGAACTTTTGCATTCAATTTTAATTATAAAACTTCAATTTAACTTGATAACTTTAATATAAATAGCGATAACTAAGAAAAGTTATTATAGAGATCATGACCATATGCTTATTTATTATAACTGAGTTATAGTAAGTTGAACACTGTTTTCGTTTTCCATAATTTAATTTTAAAATACTGGGATAAAAGTATTAAGTTCCAGGTCATAGGTCTAATATGATATGTATCTTATGCATATATCTTGTATTTTGCAGCATGTTTAAGAATAGTTCTGCTTTGTGCACTCTGAATGTTAACAATATTTGCATTCTGATATGAGTAAAAGTGACTTCAACAACCAGAATGTATTTTTGATAAAAATTAGTAATGAAAGGTTAGTAAATATAATTATAATAATAGTGGTAAAAATTTGTTTATTAAAATTAGTGAAAGACTTATGTATGATAAAATTGCATGAACTTTGGGGGACAAATGTAATGGAGTAAATATTATCTTTGTTAATTACCACAAGAGAGTAATGTAAGAAAATATTATTTTTATTTAAAGAATATTCCGCAAAAATCAATACTTTCTTAAGTATTAAATATTATAAAAAAATACGTATTAAAAAAAACATGTAATATATAATAAAAAATTAAGTATTCAAGTATAAAAAAACACATGTATTATGATAAAAGTATATACATCACATTACCTTTGTTGTCTATAAGTTAGGGGTTGCAGCTGATATTTCAGCTTCAGCTTTAAACTCATTAACTTCAAATTAAAGCTGAAGCTGATCAAGTCAGTTCAATCAACTTGATAGCTGATAGTAAAAGAGAATTATACTCCATAAATATTTTATATTAAAAAACATGTAGGAAATCATTCAATGAAAATCTAAAATAGTGACAAAATTTAAACATACATGTAAAAAATTTAAAATAAAATTTGCAAAAAGTTTTTGCTATTTATAAATGTTGCTGTCAGAGCCTAGGCCTAGGACTCGCATTTTTGGGCGACCCAATTTGGATTTTTAGAGATTTGTTTAAAAAGTGTTGCCCAAAAACCTAATTCTATTTTTGATTATCTACATAATTTTTTGGTAGAGTTCAAAACTCTTCCAAAAGATGGTTTTATCTGTTAAAATATCGAGTATGAAATCAATCTTGCTGTTATCATATGTGATGCACCATTTAGAGCATTTGTTAAGTATATTAGGGGTACAATGGTTATAACTGATGTAAACGTTGTGTTCAGAAAGGAGAGTGGTGTGGCAAGATAATACTCCCACTTATTTCATCAATTTTAAGCACTGATTCAGATTTTTGTCATCAAAAGCATTCTGAAAATCTTAGTGGTGTGTTAAATGGAATTAAATTTTGACACGGTGACAAAGTTTCCTTTAGACTTTATGCATCTAGTATGCTTAGGAGTATGCGAAGACTCATCAACTTATGGTTAAATGGACCAAAATTGTCAATTGCCTCAGATTACAGTCAATACTTTATCTGGCGGATCGTTCCAAATATGTCATTACATTCCAAGAAAATTTTCTAGAAAACCTAGGTCTTAATTAGATATTAAAATATCAAAAGCAACTGAACTTAGACTTTTTTTAGTATACACTGGGCCAGTTGTTTAAAGGGGACAATTTAGCCAAAACTTATTCAAACTTTTTAGTACTTTTAGTTGCAGTTCTAATTTTATAATGTTTGTTGAAAACTTTGTTGAAAAAGTATGTTGATTTTGCTTGTCAGTTACTAACTTATTTTCTGCAGTTATTTAGCGATCTTTACGGTAAGGATCAACTAGTTTACTATGTCCATTCTTTAATACATATAGGAAATGGTACAGTTAAATATATATATATATATATATATATATATATATATATATATATATATATATATATATATATATATATATATATATATATATATATATATATATATATAAACACAGTGGGTTGCATAAATATAGTCACTACTTTGTGTGAAATTTTTGTTTTTTTCACAATTATCTTTGAAACCAACTAATTAATACGATTAAAAGCGTATTAAATGTCTTCATTGATTCTCTATCGAATGGTATATAATTGGAATTCGTTAGGTTAACCAGTCTTGAGTAATTATTAATTTAATTAGAATATACCTGTATTTCTTATGTAGCAAAAGTATAGAGTCAACTAAAATTTAATGATTTAAGTTGATATATCTCAACAAAATGTTATCCGAGCAATCTAAAATTTGTTGTTTGATTTCTGTCCAACTATATAAACTATATAAACAAAAATAAAATAAATTTATCATTTTTATATCTTGAGTTATTTGCATTGGTAATTATTTGGTAAAGTAAAAAGACAAAAATGGCAGAAAAGCTGTTTCAGACAAGGTATGATGGCAAATTGTATGTCTGCTAAAAGATAAGACAACAAGCCAACAAGAAATAGTTCAAATGTGCAATGTTTTGCTTAAATGTGTACAAACAGCATTGAAAAGCCATAAGCTACATAATGATGTCAAAGATTTCCCAAGGCTTGGTCGGCCTTTAAAGCTAACTTCAAGAGACCAAAATTATCTCAATTGAAAGGTTAGACAAGACCCTAAAATATCTTACCGCGAACTTGCTGAAGAGTTCACAAATGTGGCTGGTAATGTTAGTATCAGTAGATGGACTGCACGAAGATGCCTAAATAAGCTAGGCTTAGATTGCTATGTCGCTGCTTAAAAACCACTTTTGCGTGTCTAAGATCACCTAAAAAGATAAAAGTGGTGTAGAGAAAGACTTTACTGGTCTGTAGAAGACTGGGCCAAAGTTATTTACAGCAACGAATCCAATTTTGAGGTGATAAATTGCAAGTCAAGAATAATCATCAAGAGGCTGGCTGGCGAAAAGTTCAAAGAGTGTTTTTGCGTACCAAGGATACAAGGCGGAGGAGGATCAGTTGGAATATGGGGATGCTTCTCCCATAAAGGAACAGGGTGCAACATTTATAACGGCTGAATTAACCAGTACAACTACAAAGAGATCCTTAAAAGTAAACTTTTGCCAACAGCCAGAGCTTTTTATGGAAGACGACAACAGATATATATATATATATTTATATATGTTGTCATCTATATATATATATATTTATATATATATATATATATATTTATATATGTTGTCATCTATATATATATATATATATATATATATATATATATATATATATATATATATATATATATATATATATATATATATATATATATATATATATGTATATATATATATATACAGGGTGTAAATTTTTTTCAGTGTTATGATGAAATTTGGAATTCGTTAAAATATTTCCTAATCTAACCACTCCCTCCTTCCCCACCCTCTTTCTACCCCAGCCGAGACTAAAATGTGTTTGTGGGTCTTTTTATTTTCTTCTTTCCTTTTCTACTCCTTATAAAAAATACTGTAACATTTATCTAAGATGAATATGAAATCAACACAAAATTAAATTGGCTTCACAATGACACGGTAAATTAAACTTTGATTAATAAGAATTTTATATTTTTATATTATTTTAATCATTATATATTATTCATTATTAAGAATTGTATATTTGATTTTATTTTAACCCTAATATATCATTGCCACTTTCATTTTATGAGTATTCTTATAAATATGTATTTCTTTTTCATTGGTGGGCATTCATGTGCATGCATTTCTTTCAGTACAAGCGAGTAGTAAAGTAAAAGATTATATTTTCTTTGTTAAATAAATTTCTAGTACCTGTTTGTTATAATCATAAAACATTTTTTGTATTTAACTTATATTTCAGCAGCGTTTTTAAAAAAAATAGAGATGAAAAAGAGATTTTAATCGATGAAGGTAAAAAGAGATTTTAATCAATGCCGATAAGTAAAAAAAGATTATAGTTAATGTGATCACCTAATTCAGTTGATACAAACTATCAAACAAAAAAAGAAAAACAATAACTTAAAGACTTACCCTAATACTCGCATTGATCAAAATTTTGTAAGTATCTGACGCAAACGGCTTCTCAATATTTTGAAAAAACTTATTTGACAAAGCACATGTACTAATTGAAATATACTTAATAAGCAGAGCCGACAACACCACCACTTTTTTCTAAAGGACTTTTCTTTTTCTTTTTTTTAATTTTATGAGCATTTGGGAATACCACATTTAATGGGACTCACAGGGCTAGTTTACACCCTGATATATATATATATATATATATATATATATATATATATATATATATATATATATATATATATATATATATATATATATATATATATATATATATATATATATATATATATATATATATATATATATATATATATATATATCATATTAAAAATAATTTGTTACCTATAAAATTTAAGACTAACAGTTAACTTTAATTTTTTTATAGGTCATTTTGAAACGAGATATTGTGTAAAGAGGTTTTCAAAGAAGTTGTTTAAACAACAATGGAAAAGCTTCCAATTTGCGAGACAACCGTGAAAGCATTCAATACACGATTAAAGAATCGTTTAAAAGTTCGCTTAATTTCGACTGTAATTTTAATTTTTTTTTTTTAAATAAACCAATCAAGTTATATATTATATTTGCTTGTTTTGTAAATTTTAAACATTTAAACGTAGTTTTTCAAGATTTGCAATCGGTAAACCTCGCGGGAAACCCGGCGGGCATACTCATATGGGCCCCAGAGGAAAACCACGGCCAAGATCTGGCGGGTTCCCAATGGGTTTCCCATATGGGTCCCAGTTGCAAACCCAAATGGGCCCCTTACGGTTTTAAAGTACGGGATTTGACTGGGACCTATACGGGATACCCAGCGGGCATACCCATATAGGCCCCATATGGAAACCGCGGCCATGATCCGGCGGGATACCGTTGGTCTTCCCATACGGGACCCAGTTGACGACCCGTATGGGCCTCGTACGGTACCCGTATGTCAATGTTGGCTGGGTAGGCCAATGCTCCTTGATATTTTACCCTCGATATATTTTATATGATCTCTCCATAATACATTTTCGTCAAGGAGCACTCCTAGAAATTTTAATGATACTTCTTTTTTTATTTTGCAATTGTTAATACAAAGATTTGGAAGTTTTAATTTAGTTTTGTCACGTTCATGATAGCGATGAAAAAAGTATATTATGTTTTAGTTAAATGTAGAGATAATTTATTTGCTGTAAACCATTCAGCAAGATGTAGCAGTTCTGTGTTTACAGTTTCAAATAACATTTTTATATCATTGTGAGCACAAAATAGATTAGTATCTGCAAACAAGATCGTGTTTAATACATTACAAGATTTGCTTAGATCATTGATATATACTAGAAATAAGAGCGGTCCTAATAAAGATTCTTGTGGTACTCCACAAAATTCATGTTGTTAATTTTTCCGTAATTATAAGGAATATATTACTGTCTATTTGACAGGTTGCTTTTAAACCATTTAAGGTTCGAGTGTTTAATACCGTAGTTTTTTAATTTGGTTGGAGAAACATAATAATTTACAATGTCAAAAGCCTTGCTGATAAAAACGCCTAAAGTATATTTGTCAATAAAAACGCCTAAAGTATATTTGTTTTCATCAAAAGATTTAAGAATATCATGAGCAAGATGAACAATTGCCTGATCAGTAGAGTGACCTTTTTTGAATCATAATTGTTTATTATAAAGAATGTTAACAATATCTTAGAAATAGTACAGTCATTTATACATAACATGTTCTACTATTTTTGAGATGTATGGTAGTATTGAAATAGGTCTAAATGCATCTCCAGATCTGCGATACAAGTTGCATCTCCATATTTTAGAACTGGTATCATCTTTGCAACTTTTAGTTTATCAGGAAAGGTTCCTTGTTCTAAAGAAGGACTGAAAATGTGCAGAAGCGGATGTTTTTTTTTTACAAAATATTGATTTAACTATTATATTGCTACTTACATTATCAACTCCATTCCCTTTATTTGATTTTAATAAATTTACAGCGTCAAATAGTTCTTTTTCAGATAACTTATTGTTTTCTATAAGATTATTATTAGAGGTTAAGTATGATTCAAAGCTAGTTTTAATATTTTTTGTTTTTGAGGCCAAACTTGGGCCCGTATTAACAAATGCATAATTAAAAGAATTAGCGCTTAAAGAATCATTAGTAATTTTGCGATTATTTATAGTGATTTTTTTGGGAAATCCATTAGTGCTTATGCTTTTTTTATCACCTCTTTCGTTATGCGCCATATTTTTTGTACATCATTTTTGCAGTCAAGTTTTGAATACTTTATAACTGTTTCGAAGACCCGTTTGTAGTTTTTATATTTTGTTTTATTTTCATAAGTTCTTTTTTTAATAAACTTTTCGTATAAGCTTTATTTTTTTCTTTTTTTTGATGACTTTATTATTCCCGTTATTATCCAAGGATTTTGCTAGGATTTGATTTTGATAAACTTACTAACAATTGGGAAAGCTTCCTTATAGTGGCTTAGAAATATGAAAAAAATATCATAAGCTTTCTCTGCATTTTTAATTTTTAAAATAGTTTCCAATTTGTTGTGGATAACAGATTGATAAAAGTATTAATGGATGAATTATTATTTATTCCCTTTTTAATTTTATATTTTCATGATATTTTATTGATGTTTTTTTGTGAAATTATAAGCACTGGAAAGTGGTCTGAAATTAATGATACAAGAAATACACGACATGAACATTGTTCAAACACTTTTCACATGCAACCTACTTGGTGCTCGTAGTTATGTCCAAGGTTGAGAATGGCTGCGTCTGATTTTTTTTTTATTGAGTTACTTTTTTGGCTGGTAAGCGGAAGCAAGGCTTTTTCTGTTTTAGAAGCTAGAATTTTTTATTTTTAGTTTTATTTATTTATTATTTTGTGATGTTAACCTCTAATATTTCACTTACTAAGTATTATCGAATGTATCAGTCTCTAATTGGGTAATATACTATGCACGTAAAGAAAAATTTTTTTTTCAATAATTAATTAGAGAAAAAAAATTATACTATTATATATATACGCAATTCAATATATATATATATTGAATTGCGTATATATATATATATATATATATATATATATATATATATATATATATATATATATATATATATATATAGTTCAATTGTAATCTTTTAATATAGTAATCTTTTTAAAGCTTTGCACAACTTTACTGGCGTATTTGGTATCTAAGAAATATCCTTATTTAAGTTTACTTCTGTAAGATCTTTTACATGCTTGCAATACTTGTATACCAGAGCAAGAAAACCATCTGCAAAAAAAAAAAAATAATGGCAGTGGCAGCAATAAACTTACAAACCAGATTTTTAAATTTAGTAGAAAATAAATTTGATAAAAAAGAATTTCTTCAACTGCAATTAAACACAGCTTATCAAGCAAGGCTGGCCGCAGTAAAGACTCGCATAGGTCAGCTTAACGCAGCCCTTATGGCTTACGGGCAGCCTGGCAATCACACAGAATTAAATACCGTTATCAATGCATATCGAGCTGCTTTAGAAGTAAACGCTGATCCTGTTTTGCTATCACCTCTCCCTGAACTTGTTTTTAAATATCTTGTCCGTGAAAATATTGCTTTTTGTCGCGATTACGCTCTTTGTTGCGATTACGCTCTTGTAACATTATCTTAAGGGATTTGCGGACTAGCAGCATCTATGCTTGATTAAAAGTAAAAAAACTTTATAAAAAAAAAGGAAAAAAAATAACCTTACTATTTGTTTCGGCTAACTATTTTTTTTTGTTTTGTAATTTGTTTGTAGAAGAAAAATAATAAACACCTATAAGCCGGTTAAAGCTCCTCGAGTGATAAACAAATATTCATTAGTTTGTTGTTTTTCTGAAGGTTTGTAAAAATCTGACAACTCATGAGAGCGAGGCAACTAGCAGTTCATCCTTATTATTGAGATTTTTGTAGCTTCTCAACAGCTAAATTGTGATGTTTTTTTTTTGTTTTTTTTTTGCCGTTTCATAATATATACAGTTTCGAAGCATGTAAATGAAAATAAATATTGGTGTGGCAAGAAAAAGACTTATTGAGTCTTTTCACCGAGCCCCATTCTCGCGTATTTACAAAAACTGTAATATTTAAATATCTATAGTTAACAAACTATTTATTAAAAAAATATATAAAACTAAAATAGATAACAATTCGTTGTCTTTTAAAGAAAAATATAAAGAATCAAAATTTAAGGAAAGAGTAAGATCAAGTGAGTAAGAAAAAATAAATAAAATATTATCATTTGCTAAAAACTTAAAAACTTAAACTAAGATTTAAAAATAAAAAAGTAAATAAATTAATATACACCATAGAAATAACATAAATAAATTAGTATACTTCAAAGAAATAACGTAAATAAATTAGCAAGCGCCATAGAGGTAATACCATAATTAAGGTAATAAAAAAAAATGTTGATTCACACAGTGACATAATTTTTGTATTAATTATTTTTTTGTATTTGAGTTTTAATTAAAAAAGAAACATTTAAAATCGGATATATTAAAATCCATAAGTAGGAATGCCTGTTTTGATTCATTTTTAAACTTTTCGATACTAGTTATATGTGTGTTTACAATTTTGAGAAACATTTTCCACAAGTAAGGTCAACGATAAAGAACTGAATATGAAGTTAGTTTTGAATTATATATTTTGGACAAAAAAGTTGTTATTTAAAAATTTTGTTGGATATTTATGAACTATTTTGTCATAATAGGATTGAAATATTTTAGGAGATAATCCTATATTTGTTTTATACATGAGCATTAAAACTTGGTGTAAGTTGATTTTATATATATTTAATGCACTAAGTACATGCAGAAGATGCTCACAAGGTACAGTTTTATCAGCTCCAAAAATTATTCTGCACGGGTGTTTTTGTTTACAGTACAATTTTTTAATTTTGTATGGTTTGCACTTGCCCATGCAATATTAAAATAAATTAAATAACAATGAATAAAAGAGTAATATAAACTTTTTAAAGATTTATTGTTTAAAAATGGTTTAGTCCTATATATCATTGCTAAATTTTTTGATATCTTATTTTCAATACTTTTTATATGTAAACTCCAACGTAAATGTTCATCTAAGATTACGCATAGAAAGCTTTCTATGCGTAATCTTAGATGAACATTTACGTTGGAGTTTACATACAAACTAGTTTACTGAGTTTTCTCTTTTAATGTTAGTGTTATTGCTTATTAGATTAGGCAATTTGATGGGAATATTTTTTGATTTATTCACTTTAAGAAACAAAATAAATTTGGTTTTATTCACATTTAGAGAAAGTTTATTACTTTAAAACCACTCATTAACTTTCAATAATTATTCGTTTGTTGTTTAAAATAGTGTATTAATAATTCTGTGGAAATAAAAAAGATTGGAGTCACCTGCAAAAAGAATACAATTTAATAGGTCTGTTGCTAAATTTTAACCAATAATATACACTAGAAACAATAGTGGTTTTAAAATAGAGCTCTGGAGAACCCCACAAGTTACGGCGATCGGGAATGTTTGTTTTTGTTCATACATTATAAATCGTTTTCTATTGATCAAATAACTTTTGAACCAAAGTAAATTGTTGTTTTTTACTCTATAGTATTCAAGTTTTTTTCTTAATATATTATGATTAACGGTATCGAAAGATTTTAACAGATCAACGAAAACTCCTAAAGGTAAAGTAGTTACTACTGAATGCACTTGATATTTGATTGACAAGTTCAACCACTGCATGTTCCGTTGAATTTTTTTTTTTTGAAACCAAATTGTTTTGAATACAACATGTCGTTTTCTGATAAGTGATTAAAAAATCTATTGTACATTATTCTCTCAAGTAATTTTAAAAAACAAGGTAAAATAGATATAGGCCTATAATTAGAGATATTTAAATCATCTCCGGACTTAAATTTCGGCGTGATTCGTGCAATTTTTAGCTTTTCAGGGACAATACCTGTTTTAAATGAAAGAATAAATATGTGAAATAAAGAGGTTTCTATTATATATTTTATACCGATTTTACAACATTAACGTTAATTTTATTAAATCAGTTGCTTTTGTTAGTTTTAAGGTAAAAAAAGGCGGTTTGCAATTCAATTAGTTTGAAATTTAAGAAAAAAAAAATTCAATTAGTTTTAAATTTTTAAAACAAAAACAAAAAAAATTTATTTAAATATAAAAAAAAATTAGTTTTAAATTAGATTCATCCATAACATTATCGTAATTTTTTAAATAAGATTCACATGATGTTAAAATTCATAGGAATTTCTAATGCCAAATTTGGACCGGCATTCCCAGTACGTTTTTCAAACGTTTGGAAAACGTTTAATGGTCGCTTGAACGACGTTTGTATAAGTCAAAAAACGTTTAAATATGAATTTTTTTATCATTAGATTAAATATTTTACGGGACCTTAAAAAACCCTTAAAAAACCGTTTTCTCCACGCTAAAAACGGCAAACTGCGCATGTGCAACTTTACTTAAAAATATGAAGTATTTATATTTATTCTACAAAACAGAGAGCTCAATATTCTTAAAAGAACAGAGCAACAGCAAATTAGTAGAAAATCACTTATCAAACATTTTCCATATAACACTGTGTTTTTTTATCATTAAACTTTATTGATGTGTTTTATTTAAAAACTCATTAGATACACAGTGTTGATGAAACACAGTTTTAAATCAAAAAAGTTTGATAAGTGGTGTGCTCTTCTCTTTGAAGACTTTTCAAACATAATAAATATTTATTGACTTTAGTACATACATAATACTAAGTATAGTTGAATTAAGAACTAAGTTTTTTTATAATCAATGACTATTACTACTTAATTCAGTAGTAATAATAATTGATTTTAAAAACTTGAAGAACATGTCTGTATAATAGGTGGACGAGTACAGAAAACTTTACTCATTTTATACAGAAATATTTACTTATAAATAATATGTTTTATTTTTTCAATATAAATTATACAAATAAATATAATATTGACAAAACTATATCTTGACTAAAGTATAATAGAAATGAGTGATATATGCATAAGGTTTGTAATGAGTGATATATGCATAAGGTTTGTAATCTTTGAGTTCTACTTATTCAAAAATCTTCAAATTTAAAAAACAGTTTTTTTTTTTTATATTTTGTTCATATTTATGCAAATTTATTGAAAAATTATGTAAATGTTTGAGTGTGTATATATATATATATATATATATATATATATATATATATATATATATATATATATATATATATATATATATATATATATATATATATATATATATATATATATATATATATATATATATATATATATGTATGTATGTATGTATAGGTTATAAACATTTTATAAATAAATTTTTTAATGAATATATAAAGCTATATCTAAATTATTTCCCTCCTAATATAGAGCAATCTTTTT
This sequence comes from Hydra vulgaris, assembly GCF_038396675.1. Classification (NCBI taxonomy): domain Eukaryota; kingdom Metazoa; phylum Cnidaria; class Hydrozoa; order Anthoathecata; family Hydridae; genus Hydra; species Hydra vulgaris. Next base: position 54,194,678 of record NC_088934.1, read on the forward strand.
TTTTAGCTTAAACGGAAGACTTTATTTAGTAGTAACAACCGTAGATTATAAAAAAATTAGGAATGCGACTATATGTAAAAAAATAGAAAAATATTTATTTCACCTTATAAAGAATAGCAAATATAAAAATTAGCAACATAAATCTTGACTAAAGAACTAAAGAGATGTAAGATGCATGCATAAGGTGATTAAAAGACTTCAAGTTCCAAACTTTAAGAATCAGGTTGTTTTTTTAATTTAGCTCATGTATGTAAACTACTTTATATCTTTTCAAAATTGGTTTTATATCTAATATTCCTAACTAAAAACTTCAATGTAAGAAAGTATAAAAAGTATAAAAGAATGGAGTTTGCAATCTTTTACATTTGTTTTTAGAATCAATTTTAGAACGAAACGTGCAACGTATCACAATAGTTTGCACTATCAAGTCCTGTGTTTCTCTGTTAGTGCAATAAGTTACCAAATGTAAGTTCATCTGTTTTTATTTAACATTTTATGCTCAATAAAATCAGATAATTATTTTTCAAAAAGTTCAAAAAATGTGTATTTATTTTTAACAAGTTAAATAATAATACATTAAACTCTTCTTCAACAATTTTTTTGAACCATGGATGAGCATTTAATTGGAAGTTCACGCCTCCTTCCTAATCAATGTTACAGAACTTGCCCAGAGGTGGGGTTTTTACCATGGATCCTTTGTTTCTAAGGCAGGTGCGCCATGGTTGCAATAAAGTGCAGAAATGCTTTCAGAGAAGCATTGCTGCACTTTATTGTTACAATGAGTTGCCATCAAGTTTTAAGCATATGAGTGGAACATTTATGTTAATAAATGTTGACTTTTTTCATTTTTCAAAAGATACTAAGTCATTTAGTTCAATTTTCAGTTTTCTACAGCAGTTTTTTATTAATATTTTACTATGTTCTAATTTTTTTTTCTTTTATAACAGGTTTTCGATATGCAATATATGTGTCACTCTCATTGGCTTGTTTATTGTCGGAATTAAATTATTTTGAAGAAGAGTATTGATAAAATTGTTACCATTATTATTGGAAGCATGGTTTATTAGGTCAATGTTAAAATCCTCAACTAAGTAGGCATGACTTCGGGTTTTATTTATGTTTGTTAAGAATTGTTTAAGATGAGTTTTAAATTTTTTTAAGCTAGTAGATGGAAGTTAATATGTGGTATTTATAATTATTATTTTTTTTGTGGTTTTAATTATTAATTCAAAACATAATGACGCACAATCTATTTCATTTACACAGAGATCGTGATGTAAATTATAACTAATTGAGTTGTGAACAAAAATACATACGCCCCCACCAACACCAAAACCACGTGGTTGGTGAACTGATGAGTAATTAATTAGTTCAAATTGGGCATTGGTTTCATTTCATCTGCAATGGGATTACCAGAAAGAGCAGAAGCACCCATATGACTTCCAGTAAAGGCAACGGCATTTGCCTCTATAACAGCAAAGAAAGTCATTTTTTACTATTATTTTGCACTAATCTAATTGTTTTTACTTAGGAGAGGGAGCAATTGTTGCAGGAATCCATTTTTTATCTATAAGCATTTGACACGTTCCTATGGTTTATAGTTCACTTTTGAGGAAAAATTTTAAATTTTTCCTCAAAAGTGAACTATAAACCATAGTTAGGCCTCCACTTATAAAGCTATGATATGCAGTATCAATAGCAGGGCGCATGTAGTTGGTTTCAGTCAATCCGCCTGATGACATCATAGTTTTAACAGTGAGTATTTTTATGTATTAATATATATAATTGCTCTAAATAAAAGCTGAACGTCACCCCAAGAATTTATTCTAAAGCTTGGCGCAGAGAAATTTTTATCCCGCGGCTAGGTTTGAAAACGTTGACTCCCTCGAGCCACTTTTCTGTTACAGTAAAGTTAATACAAAACTGTCGGACAAATTTAAAATTGTCACTTTAAACCTTTTTGGAGAATTGCATCGCTTGGTAAATCTTAGGTATAGGAGCAGGAGGTTGGCTTAAGTTTTCCATCATCCATTACAGGTAAAGGTTTTTATTTATATAAAACTTTATCTTTAATAGATGGAAAATTCTATTGAAGGGCATCTAGTTATTGTGGGAGCGACAAATTCAGGTAAAACAAAACTTGTGTTTCACTTGCTCAATTGCAATTACCAGATACTATAATATTTGTAATATGCCCAACTATTGAATATAATGAAACATACAAAAATAATGAAAATATTGTTCACAACCAAAGGTTTCATGTCGTGCCTCAGTTTTGGATTGAATGATGCGGCGTTCAGTGCGCTTTAAAACTTATTAGTAAAGTTATGGAAGGATACGAATGCATTTTTATTGTCGATAATTGTTTATGTGAAAATGACTTGGATATGCGGGGGTCACCACTAGCTAAGGCTGCCATATCAGGTTGCCACATAAATCACTCGTTGTGGCTTTTATAAAAATATATATAAAAAACTGTATGGAAGATATTTTAGAAGAGCTTATAGGTGAGAAAGCAGTAAAAGACTTAGTTGAAAACTTAGTTGAAAACACACTTAAATCTGAAACAGACTCTGTTAGTTTGTATAGATCAAGGCTAACAACATGTATTTTAGAATAAAACAGTTTAAAACTTCTTGGTAGGAAGCTAACTCACCAAGAGCTAAATAATATAGCCTCTGATGAAATAGTTTCGTTGTATAGCGAATATAAAATGCGGGTGGATAAAAGTATGGGTACGGAGTTTCAAAAACTCTAACAATAACCTATACAAAGCTTCTGAAAAATTTTTTCCCAAAAAATAATCATGAAGATTTAAAAGCTGATTTTAATAACAATCCAGTGCTTCAGCAAGCTTTATATATTTTAACTGGTGAGTTTTACCATAGATTTGGTATGAGTCCTGCACCTCCTGTTGTTATGTCATCAACTGCAACCCATGTTGACGTTACCCGTTCATATTTGACTATTAAACAAAAACTTCAAGAACCTCAAGAAATACCTTCCGAAAAAATAAACGAACAATCGGAAAATAGTAACAATCAACCACAAAATGTCGAATAGAAGACACTTTATTTACTTGCCCGATAAAGGACAGTCAAGCGTAGTTTTTATGACTAGAAATAACAGAAATGTTAAATTTTCTTACAACAGATTTACAACCTTTAATAATTGGTGAACGTATACTAGTTAAGGAAACAATAACTCAATAATAAGCAATCCTTAACAAATGGCGAGCACTCTTTTACAACGTGGTGACTATTCCTTAACAAATGGTGAGCATTTCTAAGTCACGTTAAGCAATTAGATGTAATCTAAAATAATATAAATAATATGGAAGTAGCGCCCAAAGCTAAATCTGAAAAGAGAATACTCGCTGGGCAAGCTGCTGCCGCTAAAAGAAAAGAAAAGCAACAAGCTTTACTTTCTGAACTTTGTAGGTAAAAAGAAATAATTTTAAACTTAGAAGAAAAATAAAAGAAAATAAAAAAAAATGAGATGAAAACAACGATCACAAAAAAAAAATTCCTTCGATTTTGACAGTGTCTATTTTGCTTATGCTGTTATTGAAATTGGAGCGTTAGCCGCCATTGTATATTTAATGCGAAAAAACAAAGAGCCGCTTCCTCCTACAAAAGTCAGCACCTTTTATTCAAGCCAAAGAACCTTCTATTCAGACTCAAAACTTTGTGATTGATTGAAAACTAGATTAATGGAGTGTTTGTTAAACTAAGACCGACTCATAGTAAGATATCTTTGGATATCTTGAAGCGTTTTTGGTTGATTGTCTACTTCGTCAACTTCCATTTTTTCAAACTCTTGATCGACTCGCCTTTAAAACGATTGAAAATATTCTTCAAGCGTGGCAAACTCATCAACTGAAATTTCTCCATCGTTTAAAGCTCAAGAAATCATCTCTGGAAGAGATCATCCAGTTTTAGCTGCTAAAGTTGCAGGTACAGTATGCATAGTAACTATTATTCATATTCCTTTAAACGTTGCTGCGTTTGAAGCTACTTTATCGCATTCTATTATAAATAAAGCAGCAACCATGGTAGAACCAGCAAAATAGTATGTAACTTTCCGTAAAACTATTTTACTGTGTGCAGTTGCTGTTAAAGTAACTGCCATAGTACCTGTAACATTTAATTGGGAAATTGTATGCCTCTGATTCATTTTTTTATAAACTATTTATATTCAAAATCTAATATTTTAGTGCATACACAATAGCAACTATTCCAGCTCCTGCTATTACAATACTTGTCAATTCCTTGCTATGATCACTCCCGGCTTTTTCAACAATTATTGTTATTTCAGTTGTTGAACCCCCCCGTCGGTTTTTTTGTTTCAGTTGTCAAACTGTTCGTTGTTTTTGTTGTTTCAGTCGTCGAGCAATCCGTTGGTTTTGTAGAACTTTTTATTTCGTTTATATTTGTTACACCTAGAGGAGCTCCGACAGGAGCAATAATTAGTTGATTGTTATATTTAATTGTACTGTGCATTTGTTAATGCAAAATTGCTTGCAATCATGTAAGCGTTTGGGATTAAACAGTAATCAACTGGTCTAGATGCGTTTTGCATTATAGTTTGATAATTAGCTATATCATCTGTAGTATTTTCTTGGCAATAAATACAAGATTCTAGCGCGTTAATAAACTCTTGCTGAGCTAAAACAGCGCTCGCGTTTTCTCCAGTTATTGAACTTCGGGTGCTTATTTCGCTTACAAAAGGCAAATAGCATATTCACGAATACTTTCTGAAATAGCCACAAGACCAGATTTAGTTATCCCATCCGTTTCATCCGGAATTTGACCTACAATTAAGTTAATAATACAGAAATCACCTGTCTTACCATCTGGAACTAGCTTTCTTGGATCATAATTATACTTCCAATATATTTTTTTTCTGGATCAATATTATACTCATCTTTAATTTTTTCAAAAGTGGTTTTATTAGAATAAAATTTAAAAGGATCAAAACGGTTGTTGTCCTGGAGTGACACACTAAGGCGCCATAAAATACAGCGTGCAATATAATACAAATGAAAGCGAAGCAAAGAATATGCGAATGGGTATGTACAATAAAACATTAGTGTGTTAATACCACAGGCAGACGTTGCTACATATACTGCAAAATCTAAAAGTGATATATAGCTTACATCACCGTTTGGTGTATAGTCCTGTGAAACGTGAGGTTGTTTAAAGCTATAAGTTAAAAAGATGATAGCGCTGTTTAAAGCTAAAATTTTCATTTACAACAATGGTTGGCATTTCTATGTCTGCAATAGTTAGTGGGCAACTCGACGCCCCTGCTAAAGTGTAATAAATTACATCCCTTAATTTTACATCTCCAGCTTGAATAATGTAGTTCGGTAGATTTTCAAGAGGTTTATAAACAAAATCACTCTTATACTTACTACAAATATAATAATGAGAGTTATACCAGCCATCACTACCAGCCAGTGGTTTATTAACCAAGTTTGGTTGTTTATCTTGATCACTATCTGATTTGCAATAATTTTTCAACCAACTATTCATTTTCTCATAATATTCTGGAAAAGCAAAATAATCTTTATTTTAGGCTTTCCAACATTAATCCTTTCGTTGTCAACAAAATAAAGATTAATGGTAAAAATTTTTGTTCCAATTTATAAAAGACTTGAGATTTTACAACAAGCAAAATTGAAACTGGTAATAATAATGATATTATATTTTTGGACTCAGTCTTTGATTCATTTTTTTTATTGAAATTATGTTGCAAGCTTTATGGTTATGGTTTTCAATTCTATATCCTACAATGGTGTAAATCATTTCTCAATAATAGAGAATAACAAATAGTTCTGGGTGAGTTTATTTCAGATTGGCAGGAAGTCACAAGTGGAGTTCCCCCAGGTTCTGTCCTCTGTCCACTCTTGTTTATCATATTCATAAATGACTTAAAAGTAAACATACTAAATAAATGAGAATTATTATCAGATGATTCAAAAATAATTTCAGTAATTTATAATGAAAGTAACAACAATGCTCTTCAAGAAGACTTAAATAAGTTATTAGACTGGTCAAATAAGTGGCCTAATAAATTTAACGGAGAAAAAGGTAAAACAATGCACTTTGGTAATTTGAATCATAAATTTAATTAAAATTAGGAGATCACATTTTGCAAAAAACATAAATTATAAGAGATTTAGATGAGATAATATCAAATGATCACAAATGGAAAAATCATGTTACCAGTGTAGCAAATAAGGCAAATCGAACACTGGGTTTTTTTACGGATTTAAATATCTTGATGTTTCCATATTAAAGTTGTTATACAAGTCAACACAGCTTGAATATGCAGTATCTGTATGGAGCCCATTTTGTACTAAAGATATTAAGAGACTCGAAAATGTACAGCGTAGATCAACAAGGATTGAATCACTGTTATGAAGAAAGGAGAAAAGTATTATGTTTACAAACCTTACAAGAAAGGAGAAGAAGAGGCAACTTAATAGAAATGTTTAAAATATTAAATTCAACTGAATATATTAGATTTAAAGAGCCTTTGAGTTTTTATAACAGCATGTCCAAATATCGTCATAATAAAAGACTTCATTCACAATATACTAAGAAATTATGCAGGTATTATCATTTGAAAAATAGAGTGGTTGACAATTAGAATTTAATCTCACAGGATGCAATCGATTCTGCAAACAAAAACACGTTCAAAAATAGAATAGACAAAACTTTGAACTTTTGATACCAAACTCTATTTACGAATTTTTTTTATTTTATTTACGAAATTTTACATTTAACGGCTGATACAGTCAAAACTCGACGTAGTTTTTTGACTCACCAAACTTAAATAGTTTGTACAGCAATTTTTATATTGTATTATATATTTTATTATATTATATATTAAAATTTAATGACAATGCAATATTACCCCATTTAGAAAGAGCAATATTATCGTTTGGCAAAAGATAAAGTTTTGTTCCTGGCTTGTAGTAACTCATTCTTTTTAATGATTAATGTTTTTTTATTTCTAACACTTTCACTTTTTTCTTTATATCTACTAGCTACTCTAATAATCAAAGCGCCAATATTTAAAAGGAGAATCGATAAATTTTTAGCTAAAAATCCGACAACGTCGGATTTTTGGCTGAAAATTTATCGATTCTCCTTTTAGGAAAACGCGAAATATCCAAGATAATATACTTTCAATAATACCTGGAAGGGTGGAAGCAATTTTTCCAGAAATCCACCTTAAACCATTAGCTAAATAATCTAAAATATTTTTTTTAGGTTCATGCTTAGGGCCAGATTTTGAAGAATTTGGGGTACCGCCTAGTTTTGAAAGACTTTCCTCTATAGCTGCGATTATCGCTCCTATAGCTTTAAGAACAGCTGCTACTGTCACTCCTTGTTCTCAAAAATTTGTTCGTACTTTATCACCTAAAGTTGATTCTCTATCATTAAGTAATTGATTAATAAAATAGCCTATTTGAGCAAATTGATTTTTAACCCCGCTATTCACTTCTTCAAATGATCAGTTTAAAGTATCTAATTCATCTTCACATTTTGTTATCTTCTCTTCTAGATCAGCTTGCGTTCTTCCTAATATTTCTATAGCAAGCTTGTGCTCTTCATCTAAATTTGTTTCTCGATATTAATTTTTTTATTTTTTTACACAGTTAAGAGTACTTTTCTATTCACATATACTCAATTTATCAACCTTGAGATTGTTTCATCGTTAATTTCTTTATTTACAACTTCTTTTAATTCATTAACCGTTTATAAGTCTTTATTCATCTGCTCTGAAGATATTACAGATTTTGTTGCAAATCTTAAGCCCTTATCTTGTAATAAAAATGTATTAACAAATAAAAGCTTAAAAAACAAGATTACCTTTTTTTATCCAAATCAAATGTGTCATTAAATCTTTTTCGGTCAATGAAAAAAGCTTTTTTTGATTTAACATAGCTTAGTCTTATATAAAATTCTTCAACCATTGCATTTTTTTATTTTTTCGCTAGCGTCTGGAGGCTCCAAATCTTTGATAACTCTTTTTTTTTCCACTCTAACCATTCTTCTTCACTATTTCCTAAAGGCCTAAACACTACTAAGGAATCGATTTGTTTAACCAATACATCATCCAATTCCTGCAGAAACTCATTACTACCTTCACCGACTTGATAATCATTTTGGTCAATATGTGCAGTAATTTTGTTGTCAATTAAAGTAGTTTGTTCATTATAATCTTCATTAACAACGCCCCAATTAAAATCTTTTAAACCAATTACTTCGGGTTCAACCACTTTTGGCATTTTAGACATTTTTTTATATCTACTATCAGGTTTGATCAATATATTATAAAGTGACCTGATCTCTAATTTTACTGCACAAAACATTAATATGGCTTCAAGCCTAAATAGTAGCTATGGAACTTTATTAAACCCTAAGCGGGATTGAGGAACCAGGCATGAACCTAAAGGAGAAAAACAAACTATAACAGTAAACTTTGGCCCATCAACTATTGCTTCACCATCCTTCACTAATCCTTTTTTTCATCTCTATCTCAAAACATGGTCGTCATCCCTGGGTCAATCCGACTAACTTTACGATATTATTTCAACTAGAGGCACAGATGTAACTGCCCGTCTTGTCACAAATCAAGAACGCGCAATAATTCAAAAATTAACAGTTGGAAGGCAAGGTCAAGAAATACAATCATTAATGGATTATGGTAATTACTAGAGCGTTCGAACTCTTTTCTTACCAGCCACTCAGCAAGCTTTACCTGCCAGATCAATTCAAGATATTAATGACCAAGTCGATCCTGGAAATCTAACCCTCTTAGAATCAGGCTGTACGTTAGGTAGTACTATCGGACCTAATGCCGCAATTTTGCTCGCTTAACGACGAGGACCAGCTCCTAATGGGTCTAAGTATTGCATTCCTCTCGAGTTTGAACTTTTTAACACAAAAGGCTCATTTCACCCATTAAGTTATGAAGACCAACTAGAATATGAAATTATTTTCAGTAATCGAACTTAATTTATTATTTCTACTGACACTTCTGCAACTCCAAATTATTCACTTAACAACATTGCTTTGCAATACAAGACTGTTTATAACCCACAACTAGTAAATGAAGTTGTCTTAGGAAGTGTAAGCCGCTTTAAACTCTCTTTTGAACGAATAATTGCCACCGCCGTATTCAGAGTAACGCAACTCAGGCTTCGTGGCTTTTTGATGTAAACATCTCATGTGGAAGTCTCATGTACGTTATCATCTACTGCCCTCAGTCAACCAATTTTATCGAACGCTGTAATGAATATCGCAAAAGTAGATGTTCTAATAAATGTCAGCCTAACCTCCTTTATTTAAGCGGAATGGTACAATACCATTTCTTTGAAGAAATTTTCCGCTGCCATGCTGGTTCATCCCGGAACTCAAGTAATGAAGCAAACATTCTTAACTACGAAAATGTTTTTCAAGCTGTAACACCTAATAGATTTTATTGAGGCACCCAACAATTTTTAGCTATTGATTTTAGATCTGCAAGCGACCAACATCTATCAGGATGCGGACAAAAGCTTGAAATACAAGTGATGGTATCCAAATTACTATTACTCGGACAGCTAGTGCTGGTACAGTCGACGATCTCAAATACCTTGTCATGGACGCTGTCACTCAGTTCGAGCAAGGGCGTTTCCGTAATGTTGCTTACTAAAGGCGCAAAGGAAAAGTAAAAAAAGAGTGTGGCGTGAAAGTTTTCTACTCCTGCTGTTGTTGCAATAGGTGAACACATTTTGACACCTGTAAAAAATACAGACGTGAAAAGTTTTATGTACCTGTAAAAAATGCAGGCGTAAAAAGTTTTCTGTACCTGTAAAAAATGCAGGCGTAAAAAAATTAAAAGTAAAAAAAAAGCTTAAAACACACAATACAAATTAAACCCCTTTTTCGAAAATCGTTGCCCTATAATCCAGGTGGGGATGCTCTTTATTTATAATTTTTTTTTCTTAACTGTAAAAAAAAACTATACCTAATAAGTTTTAAAAAGTAAAAAATATAGCTTAAAAACAAAAAATATATAAATAAACCCTATTTTTTAAATCGTCGCCTTAGACCCTTAGGGGGGGAGGGGGGATGATCTATTGACGACCAAAGTAATTACTGTTACCAAAAGTTTCTTAAAAGTAATATGTAGTAATAAATTTCAAAAGAAATTTAATGAGTTTGTATAACTTTAATTATTAAGCTATTGGGCTCATGACTTGTGAGCTTATTAACAATTGATTAGTATCACTTGAGTTAAGTCATCTGAGGATTTGATAATAAACAGTAATTTAAAGTGAAGTTGTACTAACAATTAAAAAATGAATTCTAAATTTTATTTTTTAATTTTATAAATTCTAAACTTTATCGTTTTTTTATCGTTATACTGTTATTGAATATTGATTTAGTTTTTAAAAATTGGTGTTTTCAGAAGACTAACTAATCATTTTTATATACATGCATATCTATGTATATTATATTTATTATAATATATACCTATATGTTATAAAATACATGTTTGGAATATTGTATATTGACAAAGTGCCTTATTTGTTCAATCAAGGTGTTTTTTTTTTCAGTGTTTTTCTATATATAATGTAGACATTATTTACTTTTACTGATTTTTGAACAACACAAGTTAGGTTAGTTTGTTTCAAACTTATGCTCCTTGTATATAACTTGCTGCACAAGATGAGATATGGTATAAACGTACATCTCAATTGGCTTCTATTATCAAATTGATTAGCTAAACCAATGGTTATCTTCCACTGGAAGTTCCTGGGTGTGATTTGAAAAATTGCTTTAGAAAATAGTTGATGGCGGATAGTCAATTTTAAAATGTAGAATAGATTTCATAAAAAGTTGTAGTTCTTCGATTTTTGCATAGGGTTGAAAATTTCCAGAAAATTTTAGGTTGAAAATTTCCAGAAAATTTTAGGTTAAAAATTTCCAGAAAATTTTAGGTTGAAAATTTCCAGAAAATTTTAGGTTGAAAATTTCCAGAAAATTTTAGGTAACTTTCGAAAAATTTTTATTGCAATAAACAAATAGTTATTATATAGTCTTTCAAAACTCATTTATTTGCTTCAAAAATATGCGTTTTATCATCGCAGTATTTGGGTATTCTTTAGATATTTCAACTAAATGTATAAAATAATAAAGACCCATAAGCAAAAAAAACATATCGAAGAGTCATATATTTTAATTTTCCATATTTATACTTTATTTATATAAATATTTATATAATTATATAAATAAATAATTTTTAATTTTAAAAAGTTTATCAATTTAAGAATCGCGCAATTTTTCAAAAAAGCAATAAAACGCTAAAGTTATGAAGATTGCATTTAAATCATCTTTTATAAAAGTTACATGTTACAAATGCACTAGCTATGTTAGATAATAATAATTTATCTCAAAATGACATTAGAAAACACAATTGATCTTAATGTTTAGTAAAATAATAATGTTTACTTTGCTTGGTATGAAACTAATAAAACACACAGACACACACACACACAAATCGCTCACTTATCAGTATTGGTTGAAAAATGCAGTATACATTTAAATCATTTTAAAGTATAACATAATTTTTTAATTTATTAATTTATAAATTCAAATAAAATCTAGCAAGGTTGTGGCAAGTGAGACTTTAGTCTTAAAAGCACTTATTGAAACATAGTGGCGGAATTTATGATCTCGAAATTATTAATTCCTTGTATTTATTTATTTTTTTACTTTTTGGCTTTTATTAATAAATAACTTCGTTAAATCATGAAAAAATTGTAAAACACTGTACATATTCAATCAAGTAATTTTATATACAATTTACAGTTTTTAGTAACTTGCTGGCCAATTTAATAGACATTAAAAAAGTCTTATCCCTTTAGGGTTGGGGGTGCAAATTATGTTTAGCCTTAAATAAAGCTTGCTACGGCAACAAACCTCAATATGCTTAGTAAATAACAGGATAAAATAATTTTGGAAAACTTTGAAAACATATCAAAGATTCTACTTATTGTTATAATCAAAAAAGTGTTTTTCAAAGCTTCCTAAAGTTTTTATATCTGCTTCACAATATTTTACCATAAAATTGTCCATACCAACTGCCTAACTAAGACATAAAATTTTACCCATCAATTGTAAAATAATTTTTTTTGAAAATTTCAAAAATATAAATTCTAAAATTTCCGGGAAAGATTCAACCCTATTCTGCCTATGCCTTATCCAGTAACTTACATAGCTATGGTTAAAAGACCTATACAAATGCCAAAGCTAACAATGTAAACTATGTTTCCGAAAAAAGGTTTAATCATCGGAACCTTAAAAAAAAATAAATAAACAAATAAACAAGTCTACCAGTACTTTGTAAAGTATAAGTTACAATAAAGTAAGAATATATATATATAATCTTCTATATAGTCAAAACTGCATACAATATAACCTAGTAAAAAGATTGTAAACAGTATAACTTCATAACTTTAGAGAAAAATAACAACAATACAAAAATAAAAAAATAAAATTAAACTGTAATTAATTAGTAAACTGTAGATTGTTTTTGAGGAAAAGAAGGAAGAAGTTTTTAAAAAGACAAATAGATTTTGGTCTATCAAAATCAATATTTGTCAAAACAAGTATTCCATAAGTGTGGCGCACAATAGGCAAGACAAATTTGATTAAAAGTTGTGTGACAAATACGTTTGTTATTTCTAAGGGTGTATTTGTTGCTGGGTTTTAAACTAAAAAGATCTTTAAAAACTAAGGGCTATAGATTGATTTTCCATATATAAAAAAAGCATAAAGTTTTAATAATATATAAAATTCTCATTTTAATAAAATAAGGTTTACAATGAGAAAAATGATCAGCTAATTATGCGAATTGCTCGTTTAAGACAAAAAATAAGAAAATGTAATTTACTTTTTTTAGTACTTCCCCTAACAAAATTGGCAGCAGTGTATATATAGCAGCGAATAAATGAGAAGTATTATTAACTTAAGTTTTTCTTATTGAGATTAGTTAGACTTTTTTATAAAACTCAAATGTTTTTAGAGACTTTAGTGCATACATAATTAGTATGAAAGTTTTGAAAAGAACATCTTTAACTGTTCAAAGAATTCTATATTCCATTTATTTCATCTGGTTCACGTGACTTATTTTTAAATAGATTTAAGAGACTTTTTAAATTTTTCAATTGATAAATCAGAGGATCATTGGAGAATATGCACTTACCCGAGGGTACTAAGAAGTCACTAAGTAGTCCCATTGTTTGTGCTTAGCATTACAATATTTTATTTACCTTGGACCAGTTTTCTTTTAAACTAACACCAATGCTGGAAGGTTCTGTAATATAGAGTTATTCACTGCTTTCCAAGGTGCTCAACTTGTGTTGCAAAGACATTACAAAGATGTATAAATGTGTAAAGACGCTGCAAAGTCTTTGAACCTTTTCTGCAGCTCACAAATTTCACCTGAAACTTACGCGTATGACTAATACAAAAATAAAGTAAAATAAACTCCCACTCATGTGCAATGAGTAAACATTTGATCTAAAGGTCTTAAATTTCGTTATTATTTGTATAAACTCTTCTTTTTTTAAACATTCTGCAACAGAAGTGCAACACATACCCCATTTTTGATGTGTTATCTGTGCAACATCTAACAAATGCACGCACTGGACCATCACAATAAAAAAACACAAAATAAAGTTTGTAATGTTTTTTATTAATAATTAAACTATTAGCTGTTATTAACTTCTGTCTTGTAAAACCCATGAACACTTGATGGCTTGGCAAAATTTATACAAATATTTTTGACTATCGCTCCAAGCAGAGTCTGCTCCATTGCTGAAATGCCAGCAGGAAAAACAAAGTAAAACTTTAGTTTGTGAGGGATAAATCAACCATTGATTGATATGTTCATACTCTCGTAAACCGTTCAACAGTTTATTTTGTACCACAGAGCTAAAGTGTCATCCCTCATTATCTTTGAAAAAGTATTTTAAAATATCAATAAGTCCTGGCTGGCATGGGCCGTATTTTTGTAAGTCTTTGATAACTGCTGGTGTTATGCTTTCATCGCAAAATAAGTACCTTTGTTTAGCTTACTTTTAAGTTAATGACAGACTTCACCAAAGAAGAAATAAATGTGGCTGTTTTATCATCAGCGGGAAAAGAAGTGTTAGCATTGCTTACGTTCTCTGCAACATCACGGGTATGCTCTTTTGTGACTCTTGGAGACCAAAAATAGTCGAGAAAGACCACCCACAGCTTGAAGCAATAATGCAGCATTGCTTATTTCTTGACTTTCTGGAGTTTTTTATAGTATGCTTGAAATAATTTTATAGACTGCTATTAGTTTTTTGTTCTTTTTGCCAACATTTTGCGTCTTTTATTTTTTTATTTTTACCAGACTTAGTTTTTTTTTTTTTTAATTTAACGACATGTTTTATATAAATTCAAAATAGTTGTTGAAAAAAAAAACCTGTGATTTGACTTAAAAAAACTAATAAAAACCTCAACTGTATTTTTAAAGTTATAAAAAAACAACATAAAAGACATTATCATTGTGAAAAGACGACCATGAACGACGACTTTTACAATGAGTTACGTCTTTCACAATGAATGACAACTTTTACAAACAATTTTATTAAATTTATAATTAAATGTAACAAATTCCTATAAAACGTTATCACTTTAAAGTTTATTGCGTTAAAATAAAAAAGCGCTATGTATGAGTGATCCCTTTCGATCAGTCTTTTATTTGGATTTTCTTTGGTTCAATCTTTATTGGGATTATAAATAAAAAGTCATATTTGGTAACTTTTCGTAACCGTTTAATTGTTGTTTGCCTCTACTTGATGTTATAGATTTTCGTTTGTACAACCGGTAAAACACCATTGACAAATTTGTTCTAAATTGCTTACTCTGAAAACAGAATATCAAAGGGTTTATAAAAGAATTTGATAATCGCATTAAAACAAAGACTCTGGAGATCCAATTATTCCATTTCACGTGTTCTTCTTTTAAAGAACTCAGTACTAAAAATATTCTGTTTGGTAAAATACAAATGCAAAAGGCAACTGCTAATATTTTGATAGATTTTATTGTTTTGACTTTACGAATATGTATGATATCAACTTTATTGACTTTCATAGATTTTCCTAAAAAGACTCCAGTTGTTTTAAGAAACAAAGAGATTTTGTAAAAACAATAAGAAACAATAACAACTGGTACTGCTGTGTCTAAAATAAAAATAACGAGCGTAAGAATAATTTTATCGGATGTTTTGTCTAAAAAATATTTACAAAAGTTTCCAAATTGCTTATTGTTCGGATCATATACAAAAAAGGCTGCACATAAAGATTCTGTGATTAAAGCAAGGAAGTAAATTAAAACCATTGTTGCAATTTTAGACTTTGTAGATTTTAGTTGAAGCAATAAACATTTTTTATACAATATTGCGTTCCATCTTTCAAGTGAAATAAACACGAGTAAATAAACTGAAGCATCAATAAACCAATAAGGTAAAGAATAACCGGTAATAAATATACACATCAAATCACCACTAACGTTTTTAGGATGATAATTTTGATAGGTATCAGTTGACATAATATAAGTTGGTAAGCTTAATAAAGATACCATAAAGTCAGCAAATGCTAATGAAAATATGGCAATATGAAACGAGGACGTGCGAATAATTTTTTTAGATAGAAGTACAACAATCATTACAACGCCATTTCCAATTATTCCTAAAACTGTAATCAATGAATACCAAATTAGCTCCCAGTATTCTAATGAAAAGCTCCTTACATTCTAAAATAAAATGAAACATGTATTTTAAATTTTAAAAAAGAAAATTACAGTTTAAATATATTCAGTTTTGTTTTTTTTTTTACAAGTTAACAAAACTTTTTAAATAATAAGTAATATGTTATGTGGTAAAAAATAATGAATAAATATATTAAATAAACAATATATATGTTAAGTAAACAATAGATAAAAAAATAGATAATAAATAAAATAAAAAAATAATATAAAAAGTAATTTATAACATTTATACTTATATTTATAGTAATACATATACGTACATAAATACATACTGTATGTAAGGGAGACCGGGGCTAGTTGTCCGCAGGGGTAAGTTGACGAACTGCGTTTATCTTTAGAGGCTTTCATCAGAAAGAGACAAAAATTACTCAGAAACTTCCTTATTGACCATTTCATCATTCACTGTAATATTGTCAGAATTCGCGCATGTGCATGGGAGATATTGAGATTTATGCGTTTTTTTGACAAAAACGTAACTTTTAGAACATCGTTTCCTTTGTACTTCACAAAGAAAATATTTAGTCGCATGAAAAAGAAATTATTGTAAAAGTTCCAGTCACAATTGGTTTACTATATCCAGTCAGACTTTTTTTTCAAAGCTGCCGTTTTTCAGGATCTATAGACTGTTTATTAAAAAAAAAGCTTTCGGGGTAAGTTGACAAATTTTTCACGGGGTAAGTTGGCTCATAGCATTTACTATGGAAAAAAATATTTATTCATATCAGCACCCAGATTGCCGGAATTATTTAAAATGGTAGGTTGGGTCACGTGTCCCGGGTTTTCGAAAGCAGTTGGTTATTGTGTGATTACAATAAATTATTATTTCCAAAATATCGTTAGCCAAACGGTATATTTTGTAATGTCACAATTTTTTTCGAAACTCCTTGTTGTCAAATTTCATTACTTAAATCACATCACATTTGTAGTATGATCCAATTTATATGAAATTTTCAATTTTTCCAAGTTTTCCAAAAATTTATTTTATTCTCTTTCCAATTTTCTATTATGATGTAATATTTGAGCATGTTTTACACATGGGGTATTCCACGTCAAATGGAACCACTTTTTGGTCAAATTCAACATCACCGACTCGGATTTTGATGAAAATTGGCTCACATGTTGGGCATATGGACAGAAGAAAAATATGTAAATTTTTTTGACTTAGGTCTATTATTTTCTGAGGTATGACCTTTCAAAGTTTTGACCTTTTTACTTGACCTTGGTTATTTAAAACGTCATAACTTTTTTGCTATTATACTTAGGAAGTTGATTTTGGTGGCAAACATAAGCTCTTGCATAGACGAACAACTTTGTGTCTATACAAAAAAGTGATAAGTTCAATAAAAAAAAAATTATTGGTCATTTGGTCATTTGACCTTTGACTGGCTTACCTTCCGAAATAGGATCATGTGAGGATAAAAATTCTGAAAATTGTAAAACAGAGTCAGATTCTCAAGGCATTCCCAGATCTCAAGATATTTGTAGTGACAAGGGAGATAAAAATTATCAGTGCTAGGAAGTAGAAATTTCTATTTTTAATAAATCTTTGTCGTTATTGGGTGAGCCACCCTTATATAAATGCAAGCTACAAACTGTTAAAAGTTATATTCCGTAGAAAAAGAAAAAGCTTAAAAAACTTGTAAAAAAGAAGTTAGACCTTTTATCTACCAATTCAGATGCTATTGATACTTTAGAGGATGTTGAATACGAAGCAACTTAAAAAAAGTTTCCAACACATGTGCTGATGACATTGTTAAATTGCTTTAGGATAAGTATAAATCAACACAAAGTAAGAGTGAAAAGATCATGATTTTGACAATATTTGTTGCTCAATGGAGTAATCGAAAAGTGATGAGAGAATTTAATTGTTCGCATCGACTTGTATCTCAAGCAAAAGTAGTTGTAATAACCAAAGGTGTTTTATCAATCCCTAATCCCAAAAAAGGGAAATCACTACTTGTACATGTGAAAGATATGGTAAAAAAGTTGCCTAGAAAAAAAGATTTTCTATCTGTTATGGAAAATGGGGAAAGAAAACATATTCAGAAAAGATTAGTTTTAAGTAATTTGAAGGGAGTTTATCAATTATTTTCAGAAAAGTATCTAAATATCAGAATTGGGTTTTCGAAGTTTGCAGAGCTATGTTCAAAAGAATGTGTCTTTGCAGGAGCAAGTGGTACTCACTGTGTGTGTGTATGTACCATTCATAAAATGTTAAACTCATGGCAGTTGGATCACATATGGATGATTTACAACTAGAAGATGAACTAGAAACCTCTAATTAAGAACTACAAACATACTTTGGCAAAAATCCAATGCAATCCTTCCTTGCCAGCATGTCCTCTAGGCGAGTGTAAAAATTGCCCTGGAGTTGCTATGCTAAAGGAACGGCTGTTGCAATGCTTTGAAATTAAAGGAGTTGAAGAAATGGAGTACAAACAGTGGACTACAAAAAATAGGTCCCAGCTTCAAACCTTTATACAGTATACTGATGAATTTATTGAAAGATTTTTAGGGAGTTTGAAAACACTTACAAGGTATGATTTTATTGCTCAAGAACAGGCAAAATATTTAGACTGGAAGAAAAATAATTTATCAGATGGAGAATTTCTGGTTATCGGTGATTTTTCAGAAAATTATGCATTTATTATACAAGATGCAGCACAGGGATATAATTGGACAAATAATCAAGCAACTTTACATCCTTTTGTTTTTTATTATAAATATGAAGGAAATTTATGTCATGGAAGTTATGTGCTGCTTTTGGAATGTAATACTCATGACACAATTGAAGTTCATCTTTTTCAGCGTAAACTAATTAATTTTGTGAAATTTGAGGTATTAAAAATAACATATTTTAGCGATGGCTGTGCAGCACAATACAAAAACTGCAAGAATTTCATAAATCTGTGCTATCACAAAGAGGATTTTGGAAAGATTTTCGAATGCTAAAACGATTCCTGGTACCCAAAAAATTCATTGCTTTAAACCATTATCCACGAATGAACTTCAAGTACAAGATTATAGTTCCAGTTCTGTGTCTAGAATTGAAAAAATTACATCACAGAATGTTAGCCAGCTCAACTTCAGTTCAATAACTGGTTACATGGTTGTAGAGTATGATAAACATTGGTGGATAGGTTGTGTGTTGGAAAACAATCCAGAAAAAAGAGAAGTAACCATGAACTTTTTTCACCCTCATGGTCCAAGTCAACTTTTCTCCTTCAGAGATCCTTCAGATATTTTTACCGTTGATTTGAATGATCTTTTGCTAGCAGTCGAACCTAAAACTACAACTGGTTGGTCATACTTCATTACTTCTAAAGAGTCTGAAGAAACAACCAAAGCACTTAATTTGCATCATCGTTAACTATTATAGCTTTTTTAATTTATTATTAGCAAATATGTATTGCAATGGTAATGGTGTAAATATTATACTGCATTCAGTACTGTACTGCCATGTAACTAAAACTGCTAAATAAAGCATTTTTGTTACTTTTCAACTATATATATATATATATATATATATATATATATATATATATATATATATATATATATATATATATATATATATGGGCCAAGTATCACCAAATCATAGTATATTGGTATATGGTAGCTATTATAAAACCTAGGGCCTACATTCAATAAATTACCTTAAAATACTGTATAATTTTAAGGTATTTAAATATTAAGTTTTTAGAACCTACTTATACTTTAATATTATTCCCAAAGCTGTTTATGGGAATCTTAAAAAGATTTTTTCATGGGACATCCACAATAAAAAAAGCAATCTGTAAAAAAAAATTATGACTTTTGACCTTTGCCATTGACCAAAAAAAAGTTATTGGTCAAAGGTCAAATGACCAAATGACCAATAACTTTTTTTATTGAACTTATCACTTTTTTGTATAGACACAAAGTTGTTCGTCTATGCAAGAGCTTATGTTTGCCACCAAAATCAACTTCCTAAGTATAATAGCAAAAAAGTTATGACGTTTTAAATAACCAAGGTCAAGTGAAAAGGTCAAAACTTTGAAAGGTCATATCTCAGAAAACAATAGACCTAAGTCAAAAAAATTTACATATTTTTCTTCTGTCCATATGCCCAACATGTAAGCCAATTTTCATCAAAATCCGAGTTGGTGATGTCAGATGGGTGGTTCCACTTGACGTGGAATGCCCCACATACGTAAAACAACAATTTTTAAATCTTGTTTTTCAAAATTGTTACAGAAAGTAATGTATAACAGGCTACATAATCATTAAGCTGAGAAATGAAATTTGTATTGAAAACAATTTAGTATTGTCATAAAATAACTGCATGTCAAATTTCCATGAACATGCAGTTATTGAACTTTATAATCAAATATCGAACGCATTAAATAATGACTGTTTCATATTAAGAGTTTTCGTTGATCAGTCAAAAGTCTTTAATACCGTAAATTCAAGTATACAAATAAAGCAAAAAACTACTTTGGTTCAAAGTATATTTGACAAACATAAAGCAACTTTATACTATAACTTTTATACTATGACTATATTGATTAATCGTCCACTCTGTAGTTGTTCAAATCAAATTTAAAAAAATTACTCTTATGTAACACAAAAAAATTTTTTTTTGTGTTGCATAAGAGGAATTTTATCATTACCTGTATCACCTTTTTGTATTTCTTATTTTTAAATGCAAATAAATCACAAATGATCAAATAATGCAATTCCGTATTCCACAACTTGCGGGGAATTAATAATCCACAGCTTTGCCGGCAGCAAAAAAATAAAAAATTTAAACGTTTTTTTATGTATTTTTGTGGGCGCGTTCAAATAATGACTTTCAAAGTAATATTAAATAGTAATAGTTAAAATTTATATTTATTAAAATGATAGCATTAGATAAATACAATTTAATGTTGCGTAATTTAGAGGGGAGGGGGCAGTAAAACGTGACAAGGCAGAAATGTTCCTTGCAAACCACTTCTACGTGAGCTCGTGTGTTTTTTTAAATATGTATAAACTCAATTTATATTTATTTGGCGTAAATTGATTTGATGAAAAATTGATTAAGTTGATGAAAGCTTGGTGACCAAGTTTTACTGTTTATTTATCTTCCGCTATTGGAGAAATAAGAAGAATTTTTATTTCGGCTGCTCAACATGTATAATACTCTAGAAAAAGTGAACATCTGGTTTAACCGTTTGGTTCCAACCGTTTGAACGATAATATAAAGTTGTATTAAAATTACTTTTTTTTTTTCGGTGGTTGAAAAAAATAAGATATATTTTTAAAGTGGAAACGAAACAACATTGGCAAATTATTCGAATTGGGCCAATACTTTCCCAATGCTGGAGCGTTGACTTTTTTGACAAGGATGACTTTGATAAAGTGGTTAAAGTAAAACGATTTATAATCTCAAAAACTTTCCTAGAAACACCATATAAAACAATTTTATGGAGAAGACAAGCATGCCAAACTTTTTCACATGTCTTAGATATATCGAAAGATATGTCTAGACAAATGTTTGTATTATTTTTACTTGTTTTTTAGATAATAAATTTTAGATGCTTTTAGATATATCTATGCGAAGATATTTTAGAGGCCTTAGATATGCCGAAAGTCTTAGATATGTCAAAAGCCTTAGATATGTCGAAAGCCTTAGATATGTCGAAAGCCTTAGATATGTCGAAAGCCTTAGATATGTCGAAAGCCTTAGATATGTCGAAAGCCTTAGATATGTCAAAAGCCTTAGATATGTCGAAAGCCTTAGATTCGTTTGAACTATTTTAGTTATTTAGTCATTTAAAAATTATTATTTTTGATTTGTTTGTGTCATAATTCAAATTTTTTAATAAATGTTGTAATTTAGAATTAGCTTTTATGGTGAGTTTAGACAGCAAATTTGTAGATTTAGTAAGTTTTAACAATTTCTATGGTATACTGATACATGCTAATGGTATACTAAATTTCAAATGGTACATGCTAACTAAAGATTATTAATTTATTGATACACGCTAAAGATGTTTACTTTATTGATACATGCTAACGATGTTTACTTTATTGATACACGCTAATGATGTTTTCTTTATTGATACACGCTAAAGATATTTACTTTATTGATACATGCTAATTATGTTTACTTTATTGATACACGCTAAAAATATTTACTTTATTGATGCATGCTAATGATGTTTACTTTATTGATACACGCTATTGATGTTTACTTTATTGATACATGCTAATTATGTTTACTTTATTGATACACGCTAAAAATATTTACTTTATTGATGCATGCTAAAGATGTTTACTTTATTGATACATGCTAATGATGTTTACTTTATTGATACATGTTAACTAAAGATGTTGTAACAAAAATTGTAACTTGAAATTAAATCTATTTTAGTAAACTGTTGCTATACTACTATTGTTACTACTTACTCCTTTTTAAGTCTTTAGCTTACTTCATTATTTGGTAAGAGAAATAATGTTTATTTTTATGTGTAAATATAAAAATATAGTTTGATTTTGTGTATTATACAACTATTTAACCTTTTAGCTATTTAATTTACTTCTTTGTTGTTGTACTTTAAATAACCAATCAGATATTGCATAATTGAAAATTTTTTTGATATTAGGGTGTTTTTAAACATCATGAACACATTTACCATGAGTTTTACATTCATCCTCCATACTTGGTGGTTGTCCGATATTAATTTATAGAACCTTTTTTCTACAAAAAAACACTCTGTTTGGGACTTTAGGAAACATTTAGTGCTATTTTATCTTTTCTTTTTTTTTAAAGTTAGGGAGGGGGAGGGGGAGGGCATACGCTCCTTTCATAAGTCAATGTAAATACCACTAGTATACGTAAATTCTTGTATAACATTGAACTTATTTTAATAAATATAAAAATATTTACGAAAACAAGTCATTTTTGATACTAAGGTGTATCATACCATCACCATCACCAATATAAATTTATAACAACTTTTTTGTATATTTGAATTACTTATGTCTTGATAAAAGACTTTTTTTCTGAAAAAAGTGTTCAATTTCTTACGGTAAAATTGGTGGTTTGTTGCCCCCTCTATCTCTCTGGATATGCCCGGTGGTTAGTGGTCAACATAAACTTGTAGCCCATTCGTACATCTATCTTTTGATATTTAAATTCCGAAAAGAATTGGCAAAGTTATAACTATTTAAGCTAAAAAAACTTAGTTTTGACCACAATTTCTTCAAAAAATCCATATATCAAAAAATCGGTACTCAAACCGTTATAACTTAATATGGAATTGTTCAATTTTAATAACTTTTTCACTTTTATAATATTTTTAAAACTTTTGTTATTTTAATATTTAAACAATTTGAAATTTTTACTTACGTACTTAATAATTTTGAAAAGGAATTTGATATAATTTTTGATTTATGAGTTGGATTAAACACCATACATAAAGTTTTCTTGGAAATAAAGGACATGTTAACTAAAGAACATTCCTTATTTGTAAAGCTAATTAGTTTTTGAAGAAAAAACCAAGAATGTGCAATTAAAATCATATTATCAGCGTAAGCCAACACATTCATGAAGATGCCATCTATATTACATTCAATACGTTTGAGATTGATAAAATAAAATTGTGTATGTAAAAGTTAATGGCGACAATATAATTTAATACTACCTTGAAGAACTCCATTTCCAACTCCAAAATTATTTGATTTTGCTTTCTGCCATTGAACAGACATTTATTGATTACTATACCAAAATGCTAGCAACAAACAAGTTTTTTGAGTAACCCATTATCTACTAATTTCTGAAACATCAGCCAGCAATTGGCTCTGTCAAATGCTTTATTAAAGTCTATGAAACAAGCAAATACATGGCTTCCTCTAAATGCATAATACTGCACAGTCTTTTTAAAATAGTTTGAGCATGAAGTTAATGAGTGACTTTGTTTGAAGCCATATTGGTAATCATCATTTTTATTAATGTTGTACGTATTGATTTTCTGCAATAAAAGACTCTCAAATATTTTTGACATAGCAGATTAAACAGCTATGACTCTATAGTTGTTCACATCTGTTAAATCATTTTAGATTTCACTAGTGAAATAATTGTGGCCTCACAAAATGTAAATCGAAAATAACCAAATATAATGCATAATTAAAAAAGTACTAATAATATGCTGCAGTTTACTTCCACCGTATATAGAAGATTTCATACAAAAATTTCCTAGTTTCTGAGTTTTGTATTGTAGCAGATGTGTCAATGCAACTCACAATATTATCAGAGTTTTATGTGTAAAGTTTTATTTCCTTTTTGAAGTTGAGGTAATACTTTATGAAGTTGAGGTAATACTTTATGAAGTTGAAGCAATACTTTATGAAGTTGAGGTAATACTTTATGAAGTTAAGGTAATACATTGTTAGTTGAGTTATACAGTTTTTAAAATGCTCTTTCCACAGATTAGCAATATTACTATCACCGGTAGCACCTCCAACACTAGCAACAAAGTTTACTCAATTATTGTTACTGATCTTACACTCATTGTTCCAGAACTTTCTCTAATCTGTGTTGTTCAGATTTTTTGAACATGAATCAGCTTGAATTCGTTCATCATGATGTTAACAATACCTAAGAGCTAATTTAAAAGTAGCACAAGAGTGCTTCATGTTTTCAAAAGTGTCACCCTGTTTCTTCATTCTTTGAAAAATTCCATTGCTTGAATGCATCTCTTGCAATGTGTGTTTATCGTTAACATAGTCATTCCAACCTGGAGTAATATATATTCATGATTTTTATGTTTAATAAAGTTTTTAATAAATATTTGAAAGTTTCGAGCAAGGTTTCCTTCTTTAAATATAAAAACAGTTTAACAGACTTATTGCACTTTATTTAAATAACATTTATTACATAACAGAATATAAAATTATTTTTCATGATGTGAAAAAGTTATAAAATATTTTTTTAAATAGAAATAAAAAACCATATGCCAACTTTTTTGTATTAAATTATTATTTAGAAAATGGCTAACTATTCGAAACATTTTTCAAACTCTACTGTTAGTCAAGAAGTTAAAAAACAAGTTGATCTTGATTTAAAAAAAAGTATAAAACAATCTTCCAATCCGTACCAATCGTACCAACTTTTGTGACATCAAGCTGGTTTAGCAGAAAGATGTTTTGTTTATAAACAAAACATCTTCATCTTTAAATCTAGAGATGAAGATGTTTTGTTTTAACAATTTAGTAAATTACAACATGATACCCAGACATCAAGTTTTTATTTGAATGGTAATTTTAGTTTGGATCCTGACAGTTTTTTAATTAAAGATTCAAATATAATTAATGTTGATGTTAATAATATTGATTAAAAGATAAATGAATAAGTTTTATCTAGCTCTGACAATCAAAATAAAAATTTGTATACTAATACTACTTTTTTATAAATAAAATACTTCGTGAATGATCTTTGCAATACAAGATAACTCATGTGACACTTGCATCACTTCTATGCATTTTTAAATCATTTTTCCCTACAATGTAGGTAAATATGGTTTAATAATAGAAATAATGTGAACTGTAACTTATGTGAATTGTCTGTGTGAGGTTATGTTACAAGTTCTATGAAAAAAATGAGCTTAAAACAACTTACAAACATCTGCTAGCTAGAACATTACATTTGTTTAGTAATTTCTAAAGTTCAAAATTTAAATGCTAACACTCGGTGGGAAATCGGCTTGCGAATAGTTAGCTATAATCATAAAAATAATGACAACGATTTGGTCACAAGGATCGCTAGCTTTTTTAAGTTAGCGAAAAGCTATCAATATTTGTAAAGATAAAAGACAGCGATTTGGCTACGAAAACAACTTGCTTAATAAGCTAAAGACCCACTGGCTATTGTAACTAGCGTCATATTGTTATAAAATTGCTGTCTAAAAAATGTTGATATGTAGCTATTAACAAGCTATAGATTTGTAAATATTTTGTAACTAGCTACAAAGCTACGATATGTAGCTAGCGACACATTGCAACAAAATAGCAATGTTTAAAGTTCAATTATTCTCAAGATTATAATAGACTTATCGGTAAAAATTGAGTTTTTAAAGATGTTAAGTACATTAAGAGAAAATATAACAAAAAAAAAAATCGCTTGAAAATTGCTATGAAGCTAGCTAGTCGCTTGCTAGTCACTAGATCATTTCCCACCGGGTATCTGCTTTAACATTACATTTAAATTAACAGTTCAATGAAAAAAATTAATGGTGAATTATTTTAGTGCTAACATAAATTTATCAAAAATAACTTTTTCATGGGAGAATTTTAAATTATTTCTGAGAAAAAAATTCACACAGTATTTTATTTTTTACTTTATTAGCAAACCATAAACTTCTTGCCAAAATTTAAAAGGAGACCTCAAATCTAGATGAAAATCATGATAACAATCAAAAAACGTCGAAAAAGTGCAGAAAGAGTTATTCATCATAGATAAAGAACATAATAAAGACAAATACACAACGCTTGTCCAATTGTTCCTCCAGGACTGACAAACTCTTTCGTTAAATCAATTTATAAACCCAACAAGCTTACATTTCTTCCCAGGCTTAGAAATACCAAAGGTATGGGTAAACTATTGCAGGCGACAGTATCCAAAACAGTTATAAGTAAAGTCAAATTACTCTTCTTTAATAAGATTAAAAGATGGTTTATCTCAATGACTTTCAAACTTTTAAAATTTTTAAATATTCTACTTGTTTAAATATTCTATAAATTTATAAGTGTTTTGTAAATTTTATTCTTATTTGTTTTTTATAAAATATGCTGTAATATGTTTAAAAAAATAGATTTTTCTTTATAATTGAGAGTAAAACAATGAGTTCATCAACTAAATAAATTTTAAAATAAATTATATTGCAACGAATCAGTTTTTCATGATTATTTTTCAGTTAATGATAATTATTAAATGAAAGTTATAATTACATCTGTTTTAATTATTATATTATTATTAATTTGTTTTGTATTATATTTATTACTTTATTTTTAAATGTTGTTTTGTTTATGAATAATACTGATACTTTTTTATGGTTCTAATATTTAATTTCAATTTAAAACATAGTATAAACTGTTTTGTCATTAAATATGAAAGATATTGTTAGAAAAAAATTACCTCATCGATTCTTTACTGCTTTTTAATGAACTTGTGCTTCACAATTATGAGACTTCTTTTTCAAAATTTATACAATCTTTTAACAATTTATCCAAAGAGAGTCTATTTCGGAAAAGCCATCAGGAAAACAAAACATAACGATAGCTTGTGGGGAATAAATTAACAAATGACTAGTATGTTCCTCTTCTAGTATAATCTCGAAAGTATCACTATGCCCTGGCTGGCATTACAAATTAAGTCTGCCAGGGTCTGTTGGGTAGTTTACTTTCAAAATAATGACCAGCTTCACCAAAGTACAAGTATATTTAACTGTGTCATTATAGCGTTATTATGAAGGTCATACCCCTCTGTGACTCTTAGAGAGCTAAACTTAGAAAAGGTTTGTTTGACTTGCACCAGCCCAGACGGACTATCCGCAGCTACGAGCAACAATTAGTAAAAAACCGGGGCTGGTATTTGACTTGGGCCGAAGCCAAGTTTATGGCTGGGGCTGTATAAATATTTGCGCATATTGATATGATATGTAAAAATAAGTTAATATGCACCAATATTTATGCAATGTTCATAGAACCGGCCTCTATCACAATCAAATACCAGCCCCGGTCGTTTACTTGCAACAACGCAGCATTATTAATTTTTGGACCTTTCGGATTTTCTATAGTAGGCTTGAAAAAAAGTTTAAGATGTCATTGCTTTTTTTCTCTTTTTGCAAACTAAAATATAAAAATGTGATTTTGCTTTAAGAAACTAATAAAATAATAAACTATACTTTTGAAGTTATACAACTTTAAAATTTATATAGTTTATATAATTTTTTTTTATTTTTTTTATTTACATTTTCACAACTACATATTAGTTGCAATTTTTTTCACACCGTGATATAAGCAAAATATACTTCCGTTACAAAAGAGTTTATTTAACCAAATACTACTAAAATACATTTAAAAGAAAAAATTACACTCACTTAAAAAAGAATAAACAATTGAAAAAATGAATAATTTTAGGAAGCATTAGTTAAATATATTATGAAGGACTTGTTAAGATTATATTATTATAGGGAACTCGTAGAAGACTGATCAGAAGACTCGTAGAAGACTTATCATCGAGAACCTTGTGGTATTACGCAAGATACACATAAACATTGTGATTTCTATGCACAAATATTTTAAATATTATTGTGATAAAATTTTATTTTATTTTTTCTAGTTGTATTATGATTTGATTGAGTGTATTTTTCATTTTTATTTTTTTTAAATTTTTTTTTTTTTTAATGTTATTTAAATAAGTATATAAATCCAACTTTTCTCACGTTGTAGATTGTTTTTGTTCAAATTTTGATTTATCATGTGAGTTAGAACAATTCTATGTAATTATCTATATTAAGAACAAAATTTTTAAGTTTTGACTTTAAAGAAAATATATTGTCAGGAAGAGGAATTGAGGTGTATTATGGAATTAATTTGTTAAATAAATAGGGGCCGTGAAAAGAGATAGAGTTTGGGAGTTTTTTGTTTTTTTTCCAGGTACGATAAAGCTACAAGTTGCTCTAGTGTTAAACTTATCAGTAATTGAATTATTAATAAGTTTAACACTACAGCAACTGGTGAAGATACTAATCCCAGTTTATATTTTAGCATAAATAGTATATTAACGTAGATATTGATTTGATAAATGTTTAGCGCTTTTATTTCTTTTAATAGAGGTTTATATGATATTTACTGCACGACATAATGATAAGACACCCCAAAAATATTTATAAAACTCTACTGTACATTTATATTTAAAAACTAATTTTTATAGTAAATGAGAGCAAAAGGATTACAAGTCTAAACAACATTTAAAAAAATTTATTCTTAACCTAACTCGCATTTTATTAAAAAAAAGCTGTTTTTTTAGTGCGACAAAATTATAAGACACTTTTGGAAAAAATTCATATAAATTGTCATTTATATATAAAGACGTCTCAATTTTAAACAATCGATAGTGGGTACTTTTACCAATTTTTTGAATCACTTCAATCATTCTGAAGGTAATGAATCATACAACATTTTTATGTACGAAATGTCAATTGCATCCCATGCAGATGCGATGGATGATTTCAAGTCAGCTAGTGAACTATGTTGTTTACTACCTTGAAACACTATATGTGACAGCTGTACCCAAGCATTTTTAATAATGTTCAGGTCTGGAGACCTAGCTGACCACTTCAATGTTTCAATTTTAGTGCTGTTGAAATATTCCTTTACTATCTTTGCTGTATGAACGCTAGCATTATCTTGCTGAAAAACAAAATTTTCACCATCTATTACAGATGCTTCATGTCTTAAAAGTTCTTGAACAATTAAAAGATAATCCTTAACCTTTATTTTTCCATCAATAAAATGAACTTTTGATAAACCATGATACCCAATCACACACCAATACGTCGTTGTCGTCGTTACTTGTTCTTTACACAAATCGTGAAAATAATAATTCCATCTATTCGGCCCATCAAGACAAAATCGTTTTTTGTCAGAAAAAACTACTTGTTGTCACTCTTCTTTCCATGTTATGTGGTCCTTTGCAAAAGTTATTCGATTGTTTATGTGATTTGTTGTCAAAAGTGATTTTCGCTGAAGTTTTTTAGCGAGTTATTCATAATGCGAAAAGCATTATGAATAACTCGCTAAACTGTTTGTAAACTAGCAATCACACCTGCTTCTGCAGCAATTTGACGTGCTGTTAATAAAGAATTTAAAGCTTTTCTCAAAAACCTTTGCCTATCACGGTCACTTAATGTTGATGGATGTCCAGGACTTTTTTTTATTCCATACATATGAGGACTATTAACGTAGTTTTTAACCACAATTCGGCTGCGTCCAATAGCTCTAGCCATGCAACAAACAGAGTGACCAATTTTCGATAAGTTAGAGAGCACTTTTTTCTCATCTGGACTCAACGGTGCAGCACGACCCATTATTAATTAATTTGTTATTTTATACTCAATAAAAAAAAACCTAAACTAAACTTTTGACTGTTCACAAAAGTTTACAGTTAAATAATCGTCTTTGGTTTTTACATCAAATAAATATTCTTAATTGCCCACAACTGCGATTTGCAAATAAAACGATTTTTGTAAAATTGTCTTATATTTTTGTCGCACTGAAAAAAAGTTGTTTTTTTTATAAAATGCGAGTTACTTTAAAAATAAATTTGTTAAAATGCTGTTTAGTGTTGTAAACCTTTTGGTTTCATTTACAATAAAAATTAGTTTTTAAATATAAATGCATAGTAGAGTTTTATAAATCTTTTTGGGGTGTCTTTTCATTATATCGCGCAGTGTATAATTGTAGAAGCATGTTTCTGCCTTCGATAAAGAGACATTCATTTTGTCATGTGAGTGCTTCCCCAAGCAATGTTAGCGTATATAAGATGACTATGTATAAACAAAAAGTAAAGAATTATTAAGTTTTTTTGTGATTAAAATGGTCAAATTTTGAAAAGTACACCAAGTTTTTTAGATATTTGAGTGTTGATGGATTTATTTGGGCTGTCCCTGAAACATTTTTGTCTATAACCACTCCAAGCAATTTGATTGTTTGGGTTCTTTCAATATTGTTAAAATCGATACGTAAAGAGGGAAGAATTGATGGAAGTGCCTTTTTTGGTGCTTTAAATGAAATAAAATATATTTTGTTTTTTGTAAGGTTGACTTTGTCAAAAAGTTCATTGATAGAAGAAGATGAATAAAACAGATTTGTATCATCTGCGAACATTATGCAATCAAGATTTGTAGTGGCTTTAGGAAGGTCATTAATGTATATAAGGAACAACAAGAGGGCAAGAAATGATCCCTGTGGGAATCATTTCTTGCCCCCTTGTTGTTCCTTATATACATTAACACCACATTTTATTTTTAATAGCTTTGAATTAGAAACATCGTCTGTTATGACACATTGTTGTCTATTATTCAATTAACTGGTGACCTATTAGATAGTTTTGTATTTTAATTACATACTTTTTCATTTTTTCAATCAGAATTTTAAGGTTGACTGTGTCGAAAGTTTATGTTAGGTCAATAAAGACTCCCAATACAAACTGTCCTTTATCAAAAGATGAGCTGATGTTGTTCATGAGGTCTATGGTTACATCTTCCGTTGAATGATTCGTTAGAAAACCGTCTGGTATTCGCTTTTTATTTTCTGTTAGATATTTATAGAGTCTATTTTAGATTATTCGTTCAAGAAGCTTGGAGAATACTGGAAGAATTGAGATAGGTCAGTAATTGGTTAGTAATGCCGAGTCTCAAGTTTTAAACATTGGTAAAATTTTCGCTATCTTTAATTTTTCTGGGTC
This sequence comes from Hydra vulgaris, assembly GCF_038396675.1. Classification (NCBI taxonomy): domain Eukaryota; kingdom Metazoa; phylum Cnidaria; class Hydrozoa; order Anthoathecata; family Hydridae; genus Hydra; species Hydra vulgaris. The sequence continues at coordinate 54,226,040 of NC_088934.1, forward strand.
AACACCTGTTTGAATTAAAGAGTTAAAAGTATTAAAAAAAGGATTTTTTATAAAGGGTAAGATATTTATTGCTGCATTGCTGGAAATATTATCAATGCCTGTAGTTTTCTTTTTTGAGTTTTTTTTAGTGATTTTTTTGCTTCTTCGAACTCCTCTAACTTTAGATCATTTTCGGGATGTAAGCTAGTATGGTCAGTAAAATAGTTATTAAATGATTTGTTTGAATTATTTATTTGTGATGCTAGGTTTGGGCCAACATTTACAAAAAAATTATTAAGTTTTTTGGAGATTTTCTTCAATTCTGGAGGATAAAGTTTTTGATTTTAATTTAGTTTTACCAATAATTTCGTTCATAATACCCCCTTTTTTTTTTAATACTACCACTATGTTTTTGTAATTGTTTGAAAAAATACAACTTTTTTAGATATTTAAAAATTTTTTTCAAAAAGATTTGTAATTACACACAAATAGTTATTGTTGCAAACAACTACTTTTTAGATTATAATAAGCATAATTAAATTGCGGAACTTTGATAAAACCATAAAATGTGTAACACTTGATATTTGTGGTAACAAGTAGAATTAGCCTCATCAATAATTATTTTCATGTTACTTGTATATTTTGATCTGGTGATACGCATTTGTGACTTAGTTTTTTATTATTATTTGTAAATTAAACAAAGACTATGAAATCAGTGCTCATAAGGTTTTTAACATTTGGTTTTTTATACCTTAATTTGAAATGGGACGTGGTAAGCGTTTAATGAATGAAGAATTAGCAGTAATTAAAGCATACAAAGATACAGGCTTATCTAATTGGGAAATTGCAAAGATAATTAAAAGATCCTCAAAAGTGGTTAATAATTACTTCAAATTGGCGTTAATTATGGAGCTTATAAGGAAAGTGGTGGCAAACGTAAAATTGATAATCGTACAAAACGAGTTATTGTACGTTGTACTGCTGCTCAGCGCATGACTGCATCTCAAATTCATGTTAATTTACAATTACCTGTGTCTGTTCAACGTGTGAGACAAATCTTACATGAAGATCCAAACACAGTTTGGAAAAAGCGTAAACCAAAACTAAAACTTATTGCTCGTTATAAAGAAGTTAGATTACAATTTGCAAAAGAACACACGTCTCGGAAGGAAGAGTAGCATCAAGTTCTCTTTAGTGATGAAAAAAAGTTCAATCTAGATGGTCCTGATGGCTATCAATATTACTGGCACGATCTCCGAAAGGAGAAAGAAACTCGGATAATTTGTAACTTTGGTGGTGGAACTGTTAAGGTTTTGGGGGCTTTTTCCTTTGCTGGAAAACATCCACTGGCATGGATTTCAACAAAAATGAGTTCACAGGACCACATTGACTGATTACAAATACGTTTGCTTGAACATGGTGAGGAATTGATGGGTGAAAGTTTCACTTTTCAACAAGATGCTACCCATAACTCAAAGGTTACAAAAGCTTGGTTTAGAGAAAAAATATTCACCTAATAGAATGGCCCGCATCTAGTCCAGATCTTAACTCAATTGAAAATCTATGGTGAATACATTTTAGAAAGGTTTATGAAAATGGTAAGCAATTTGAATCCACCTTGGAGCTGAAAACTCGTATCAGAAAAGCTTAGAATAAAATATTTATAGAAACTATCCAAAATCTTGTGACTAGTATATTAAGCCGCATATTTGAAGTCATTAAAAATTCAGGAAATAATACTAAACATTTGATGAGCGTAAAAAAAAAATATTTTCTGTATTTTCTGTATATAACGTAAATGAGGCTAACTCTATTTTTTCCACAAATTGAATACTTTTAATTTTTTTTCTATTTGTAATTAATTAAACATACCAATTTATAAACTTTTTATTTGTAGTAGAAGATAATAGGAAATAAAGTAGACTTAATAATTGTTTCACTGCCATTTTTATTAAAGTAATTGTTAAAATAAAGGTGAGGCTAATTCTATTTTCTGTACCTCTAAGTTGATTTGCACAATCATTCCAAGTTTCGTTAGGCAGCTTTCCTTCATATCGTTAACGACTATTTTAATTATTACAATCTTTGCTTTGCTTTTATTAGATTCGTTTTCCAGTTTGCCAAGTCGATCTGCTATTATTTTTAGATTCGCACCCATTATAACAGTAAATATTTTTTCTTGATTTTTTAAAAGTGCGACAGTTTCATTTTGGTTTTTTTTTGTTTCTCTTGTTTGGTCGTTATGACTTTTTCTATATTTTTCAAAAACTTCCAAATTTGTTTAGAAAATAATAAGTATCTTTTTTTTTTTTTTTTTTTTAGTATTGTATTTGCCGATTGAAAATAATTTACACTCGTAATTTATAAAAACAAATATTTACATGACTGGGGCTTGAAGAAGACAAAATTCATCTTAACATTAAGCCCCCCCCCCCCCCCCCAAAAAAAAAATGCATATTCATCAAATAAAATGTTTTAACAAAATGCAAAAAATAAAATATATAACGTTTAATATATTTAGTAATTCAAAGAGTATTTATATTTAAGAACTGATTAGTAAAATAAGATGATATATAAGTATTAATATTACAAAACGAATTTACAATAACTTTTTTTAATAAAAATTGAAATTATAAAATTTACAATATTTTTAGTAATTAGTATTTCAAATAATAAAACTTAAAAAAATCGTTTGTAAATTCAAAACTTATAAGATAAGAAATACATTTACAATAGCAGACTATTGGTTAGAATATTAAATATAATATTAAAAAGTAATTAGTAGGTTAATTTTTGTTTTTGTTTGCTAGTTTAAAAAGCTTTTTAGAAGAACTTTAATTCATTTTCATGTATCATCAGTAATTGCTTAAGTTTTGTTTTAAACTGGTTTAAAGAATAATTAGATTTCAGCTCATTATTTAATATTGTATTCCACAGCTTAGGACCTCGGTTAGCAATTGAGAATTTAGTTGCTGAATAATGTGCTTTGGATTGAATGTAATTGTTTTTTGAAAATCTGGTAGGGTATATGTGGTTTATTTTTTCAAAAAGTGAATTAAATAACATTGGTGATATTTTTTTATCAAGTTTAAACATGAAGATAAGAATATGGTAAAGGTTTAGTTTATATACATTTAGAATATTAAGTTTATTAAATAATGTTTGAGTGTGAGAGAAACGGTCTACGTTTGTAATTATCCTTATAGCCTGTTTTTGTTTACTAAACAGTTTTTTTACTTTTGTTGCGTTTGTGCTGCACCAAGCAACGTTTGCATAATTTAAGTAGCAATGAATTAAAGAAAAATATAAGTTTTTTAAACAAGATGGATTTAAAAACTGCTTGGCTTTATACAAAACACCTATATTTTTTGATATTTTATTTTCAATTAGACCTATGTGGTCCCTCCAGGTTAAATTTTCATCCAGAACCACACCTAAAATTTTTATTGATTGCTCTCTTTTTAATAATGCGTTATCAATAAAAAGATCAGGAAGTTTTAATGGAATATCTTGTTTTTTATGAAGACGATGGAACAAAGTGTATTTGGATTTATTGATGTTCAAAGATAGCTTGTTTGATTTGAACCATTGGGTTAATTTTTCAAGTTCTTTGTTTACTGTTTGAAATAATTTACCGATATCTTTACTAGAATAAAACAAGTTTGTATCATCTGCAAACAAAATTAAGTTTAAAATGTTAGAAAATTTATATAAGTCGTTAATATAAACGAGAAATAAAAGTGGTCCTAAAATTGATCCTTGAGGAACACCACAGGTGATTGACTTATATTCCGTTTTTCCGCTATCATATGAAATAAACTGCTTTCTATTAGACAAGTAACTATCAAACCAGGACAAATTAGTATTTATTATACCATAACTTTTCAGTTTGGATAGAAGGATTTGATGATTGGCAGTGTCAAAAGCTTTACTTAAATCGATAAATACACCTAGGGTATACTTGTCTTCATCAAACCCTTTAAATATATCATGAACAAGGTGAGTGATTGCATGATCAGTTGAATGACCAGATTTAAATCCAAACTGTTTATGAAAAAGAATATTATTAACATTTAAAAAGGAATATAGTCTATTATACATAACCCGCTCTAATATTTTAGAAAAACAAGAAAGAATTGAGATTGGTCTATAATTCGTAACATCGGAAGGATCACCTGATTTTAACACTGGAATGACTTTTGCAATTTTTAGGTTATCTGGAAAAACGCCTTGTTTTAGAGATAAATTAAAAATATGTAGTAATGGAATTGTAATTTGTTTTATTGATTTGATAATGACATTACTACTTATATCATCAAATCCTAAACTTTTATTGGGTTTTAATAAAGAGACTGCGTCTAGTAATTCTTTTTCTGTAAGTTTATAATTAGACATAACATTAAGGTTGGTTGAGGTTAAGTACGAACTAAAGTGTGATTGAGTAGTTGCTATATTAGATGATAAAGTAGGACCTATATTTACAAAAAACTGGTTAAGTGTTTTAGCGACTAAGGATTTATTTACAATTTGTTTGTTATTAAATTTAAGATTTAGAGGAAGTAATTTTCTGTATAAGCTTTTTTTTCCAATTACCTCCTTAATAATATGCCAAGTTTTTTTAGAATCATTTTTGTGCTTTATTAATTGTTCAGAATAGTAACGTTTCTTTGAGCGTTTTAAAATTGACTCAAATAGCCGTTTATAGTTTTTATAGGTAGTTTCATTTTTAAGAGTTCTTTTTTTAAGAAACTTGTTATATAAGCGTTGTTTTTTTTTTGAAGATTTAAGAATGCCCTTCGTGATCCAAGGGTTTAAAAGTGTTTTTGTTTTGATTACTTTAGTAACTTCTGGGAATGCCTTGTTATAAAGATTAAGAAACTCTGTTAGAAAAATATCATACGCTTTATTGGCGTTTAGATTTAGTTTTAGGGTGTCCCAGTTAACACAGGATAGAAGCTTATAAAAATGACTAATAGAAGTGTCGGTTATTAAACGTGTTTTAATTATTTTTTCCCGTTCATTTTGGGCATTATATATGCATTTTTGCGATAGGATAAAAATCGGAAAGTGATCAGACACGTCAGTTGTAAATATTCCTGTTCTTATATTTTCATTTATAAATTCATTTGTTATAATTTGATCTAGGGATGTTGAACTTTCCTTAGTTATTCGCGTTGGTTTATTGATTAGTGGAATATAGCTATTTTGAAAAATGGTGTTAAAAAAGTTTTTAATATATATATTATTTTCATAATCTAATATATTGAGATTGATATCACCAATAAAATATACAGCTTTATTCATAAACGATTTATTTTTAATTTTTTTTTTAATTTTAGCTTGATAAACACATCTCGCTCGTTCAATGCGGCAAACCCATTTCCATCAGGGTTAATATAATTATAAAAAAAAAAAAAAAAAAATAAATAAAAGCCAAAAATTGTGAAAAAGCAACAATAAATGATGTCATTTATTTTCTTAAATTTACGATTAAATGTAACCTACTCACATTATATGTTATTACTAAGAAATTTATTGCATTACACTAAATTTAAAACAAAAAGCGCTTATATATAACAAACAAAAAAATTGTTGTTATTCTTGTTATTGTATATAAGTCCAAAAGTTAGGAAATATTATTAAAAAACCATGTCTGGCAACGGTTTGTAGCTGTTTGATTGTTGTTTTCCTCCACGTGATGTTTTGGATTTTCGTTTGTAAAACCGGTAAAACACGATTGACAAGTTTTTCCTAAACTCCTTACTCTGAAAACAGAATATCAAAGGGTTTATAAAAGAATTTGATAATCGCATTAAAACAAAAACTTGGGAGATCGAAGAATTCCAACGCAATATTGGTACATTTGCAAAAGTGAGTAGAAAAAGTATTCTGTTCGGTAAAATACAAATGCAAAAAGCACTTGCTATTATTTTGATTGTTTTCATTGTTTTGACTTTACGAATATGTATAATATCAATTTCATTAACTTTCATAGAATTTCCTAAAAAGACTCCAATATTTTTAAGACTTAAAGAGATTTGGTAAAAACAATAAGAAACAATAACAACAGGTATTAATGTGTCTAAAATAAAAATAACAAGTTTTCGGATTATACAAAAATGTATTTCGTTCGAATGAAATGCACTTTCGTATCCACAAAAACTTCCGTATTCATTATTTTTTGGATCATATTTGATAAACAAATCTCCTAAAAGTTCTTTGATAAAGGCAAGGAAGAAAATTAAAACCATTGTTGCAATTTTAAACTTTGTAGATCTTTGTTGAAACAATAAAGATTTTTGATACAATATTGCGTTTCGTCTCTCAATTGAAATAAATACGAGTAAAAAAATTGAAGCACCTAAAAACCAATACGGCAAAAAATAACTGGTAACAAATTTACACATCAAATCACCACTAATGTTTTGGGGATGATATTTTTGAAAGCCATCAGTTGACATAATATAAGTTGGTAAGCTTAATAAAGATACCATAAAGTCAGCAAATGCTAATGAAAATATGGCAATATGAAACGATGAAGTGCGATCAATATTTTTAGATAAAAGTATAACAACCATTACAACGCCATTTCCAATTATTCCTAAAACTGCAATCAATGAATACCAAGTTAGCTCCCAGTATTCTAATGAAAAGCTATTCTAAAATAAAATGAAACATGTATTTTAAATCTCAAAAACATTTAAATAATCTCTTTGGTTTTATTGTTTCATTTATGTATTTTTATAAAATTACAAAACTGTAAATAAATGCTGAATATGATACAAAAAGATATAATAGTTATAGAATGCAATATAGTAAGATATAACAACAATAATAATAATAACATTAATAATAATAATAATAGTAATAATAACAATATAGCAACAACAATAATATTATAACAAAAAAAGGTAATATAAAAATAATTATGACAATATTAACAACAGTAAGAATATTTATGCTTATTATAACAAGTATAAATATTCTTACTTATTATTTCTATATTTTTATCATTATAAAAATATAGTAATTTTAACAATAAAAGTGATGAAGAGAATACTAATGTTAAATTGTAAATCTTAAAATTCAGTTTAAGATTAAAGCAATAAATTTAACAAAAGATATTAAAATTAGTATCATATGACAACATAATAGAGAAAAAATATTAGACAAACAGAAACTTAAGTTAGGGTTGTAAATAATAAGTTGTTGAAAGGTATAAGATTTATAAAAAATATTTTTGTAAAAAATAGCTAAAAATAGCAGTTTTAAATTTTGAATGACATAAGAAATCTTATTTAGGAAGGAAGACTGTTCCATTTTTGTATGCTTTTATGCTGTATGGATTCATAACTGTAATGTACAGTTCGATATTTAGGTAAATATAACTTTAAATTGCATGCAAATTGTTCAATATTGCTACAAGTAACCCTATAATTAATAAAGTTGATAAATGTAATAGGTAGATTATTGTGAATATAGGTCCAAAAAATTAAGCAACTTGATGGCTGAATAAGTTGACACAATTTAAGGACTTTATTTAAAAAACAGAGTATGCTAGAGTTTAAATTTGTATGTTGGAAATAAATTAACTTTATAGCTTAATTTTGAAGATAAGTTAGTTAAGATCTTTAGCTTTTGACTAGTTTTGCAAGCTGCTTAGAACTTATTCCCCAAAATTTACAAGCATATCTAAGTGAAAAATAGCATGGTATATATTTAGTAATGTTTCATGACTAACAAAATGACGGATTTTGGGTAACATGCCATTCGATCTGCATAATTTCAATGCTTTGTTATAAAGAGGCGATGTAAAAGATAAATAAGAACCTATTTTGATTCCAAGATATTTAACTGAGTTAACTGGATTTATTTTCTGCCCACTTAATCTGAAATTTAGTTACTTTTTTATTTTTGTTTGAACAGATTTAAATAATTAATATCAATTTTTTTGAGTTAGGGATAGTGTATTGGAACAAAGCTAATGAACAATATTAGCTAGATCGTGGTATATATTTTTGTTAAGTTTTTTAAGTGATTGGTTAATTAGGAGCAAGTCGGTGTCATCCGCAAAGTAAAACGCAGTAGAAAACTTGAGTGAAACATTGAAATTATTAACAAAAATAAGAAAAAGTAATGGTTCTAAAACTGAGCCTTGTGGAACACCGTTAAAAAATTTAGCCAGTTCTGAGTTGATACCATTAACTGAAACAAATTTGGTTCTATTTCAAAGTTAAGGGGAAAACTAGAGAAAAGGAAAATCACCAATACCATAGTATTGCAGTTTTGTGGCTTGTGTGCTCAACTGTATCAAATGTTTTTTTTATGTCAATAAACACTACATACGCAAAGTGTTTATTATCGATGGCTTGTCTATCTTTATCTGTTGTTTCTATTAATGAATCAAGGCAAATACTCTTGAATAATGTTTTGTAAGCATCAGTGTTACGTTCTTTCAACTACGTTTAACTACGGTCAACGAATTTGAACGTAGTTGAACGTAAATAAACGTAACGTAGTTTTGTTTCAATTACGTTACGTTTATTTACGGTATTTTTGTATTAATCATCTTAGTTAAACGTAGTTGAACAAAGTTGAACGTAGTTGAACCAAATACATTTTTGAACAACCTAATTAACTTTTAAAAACCACTGATTTGTATTGCTAGTATAAATAAGCAAAATTAAATTTAAGAAGATGTTAAAGCCAGAGTTTAGTGTGATTTTAGAAAGTCGAGCCTAAGCCTGCGAAAATGTGGTCTCAAGCCTGTACTTTTTGAACTAAAATTAGACTTGGCAAAGTTTCCGAAAATATTGTGTAATTTGTTAGCAATAATAGTGTAAAGGAAAAACATTTGCTTAAAAGCCAATTTATCATTAATTTTATTGAATTATTAAATTACAACCCTTAAACAACCAATTAAGCACAATTTTTTTGTATTGAACTATTTGTAACAATTCAAGACAAAATAGAGAAATGAAACTTTATTGCAATAAAAAAGGATACATTAAAATTTGTGAATATTACAAAATATTGGAACACAATTTTGGAATTAAATTCCAAAAACCTAAATGTTTAAAGCAGTGGTGTAGCCCCCACTTTCCTCATTAACATTCTTACAAGATTAGGCATTTATATCAGAGAGTTTATTTTAATTCCTCTATTTAGAACAAAATTGTTTGACTGAAGTGATGGGAGAAGAAAACTTTTTTTTCATTTAAGCTTTGGGCAAAAAATAATCAGCAAAATTTTTTATTCGTTGTAGGGTGAAAATTTGCAAAAGCATCTTTTCTGTTCTTTGCACTTGTTTTTTACAAAAGCTATTAGGTACTGATAGTATTTAATCAAAAGAATTGTTTAACTGCAATAAGACTAACTGTTATAATAAATTTGTTCCAAAACAAGGTATGGACTAAATTCGGACTGAAATGCGAATTTAATTTCTGCATGTGGGATAAGGGTGATTCAAGAAAAACACAAAAGAAAACAGTTAGACGTGCTGTTTTAGGCACATGGATAAAATCTTGAATGAAAAGTACAAAAATCTTGGATTTTACAAAAAAAACTTAAAAAATATAATCTCCAATTTTAATGTTTTGCTAATTGCATGATACTCCGATTAGTTTTTTAATCAATATTCTTCAATATCTTACCAAAATTGCACCCCAAAGTTCTGCTGGATATCCCATAACACTGGGCATTGCCCCCCCCCCCCCGCCTACTTCTGCTAGATAGTCTTTAAAAAAAAAAACTTGGTAAAAATTGAGAAATTTGAGATATTTGTTACTCGAGATTCTTTCTTTGAAAGTTCTTTGAAGAGCTCAAGGATTGGAAAAATCATTGCTAGAATTTGTAACTCAGCTTGTGTAGGGATGAAGTCATATTTCTGATTTTGAAGGTGTTCTAATGCTGGTTGAATTTTGAGAATGGATTTAATCATCATTGCATTTGAATTCTATCTGGTCGAAACAGGAGCGATGACTTTAATTGGTGCCACTGAAAAAAAAGAAATATTTAAAAAATCATTTAAAGTATTTAAGTTTAAGGATCACACTACCAATGGTGTTCAATTAAACTATTATTATTTATTTTGAAGTATTATACAGGCTAGCAAGATAGACTTGCTTTTACTAGAATTAGTCACTATTTTTATAGTTATGTTGTCTATTTAGAAGTACATTGTTTACTTTTATTTTCAAATGCAGGAGTTCAAATGAATGACTTGATGAACCCTATTTTACTGACTCGGGTATCTAGTAAATCCACCTGGGTTAGTGGATTATGATATTTCAACAATAAAATATTTCTTCTTTTGGTTATTGGACAATCAAGGAGTTTGGTGAAGTCTTGTGAGGAAAAAATACCCCACTAACATGGAAAATCAGAATATGGGTAAACATTTATCTTCAAATTGAGGTTATCTCAGAACCTGCAGATTACAAAGGGAATTTACACTGTTTAAGGTACCATTAATGGGTGTGTTTACCTAGACAAAGAAAGTACTATAGTCTTATAGGCTCAATGAGCCTGTCTAATTTCACTTTTATTTTGATGAGTAGTAACTTCAGTAGAATGAGACCATGAGTGTGGTATTGGAAGCAAGTAAAACATGAAGTTGGAAGTTAACAGCAATTTTGTTTATGAAATCATAAAAAAATGTTCAGTTATTAGGAGAATATAAAAAATAAATTAATATCGTAATTATCCTCAATCAAAAACTGAGGACAGATAAAAATATGAATTCATGAATGACATTTCATATTATGAGCTGTACTCTAAAATAGTGTTCATTAATTTATTTTGGAATACTAAGTTCATATTTAATATCACTCAATGGAATATTTTTGTTAAATCATGATTATTTGGCATTGTTTCAAATAAATATCAAAAAGATATTTGTGGCAATATTTTTTTGGGGTGACAATTTTTAATGAGGTTAACTAACAGTAGGGTTGCCTATCTGATGTGGTAAAAATTCCCTTTTTTTAAAGGAACTCTTTAACCTTCAACTGTTTTATTAAAAATTCTTTTGACTCTTGTACAGACAGAGTTAGCGCTATTTAGTTTTTTACAATGGAGTCATATATATATATATATATGCTAGGATATGAAAAATTTATCAATTTTCTTCTTTCCAGAAACAAAATCTATAAAAAATGTTTATATAATCTGTGTATAATGCAACACAACTACAATTTGCTATTTTTAAATATGGCATTGTGAATGGTTGGTTACTTTAAATTTTAATTCTTAATTTTTTACAATAGCAGAAGACAATTGAAAAAAATTTCAAAATAGTGATTTAGTATAAACTAACTATACCTCCTACATCCTTGCAAGCTTTCTTGATCAGCTCATTAGCTAAAGTTGATCGATGGGTTTTGCTGGAGAGCAGGGTTGCTTTCGTTATTGCCTTTTGAATTGGTTCACATCCTTCAACAGCTTTCTGCAAGACAAGATTGATTGCATGATCAGCACATAGTAATGAGTGAGAAAGTTGAGAGCTGTTTGGAAAGGATGCCCTCATATTTGCAGCTGCATCATGAACCACTACCTTCTCAGATTCTGACTTGACATTTGGCAAAGATTCAATTTGTTTGTCTATTTCCACAGCTATTGCCACTGCAGTGTGAGATCCAGGAAAATGCTTGCAACTGATGACTTTTTTAATGAGGTTGAAATTTCTATTGACAAAATGCAAGGTAAGACTCATGTAAGCTTCATTAGCTCTTGATGTCCACATATCTGAAGTAAGAGCAAAACCATCAACTTCAGGTAGCTCTTGTTCTAACTCTGTAAAGATTTGTTTATGAATCTGTTCATATAGTAAGGGAAGCTTGAACTTTGCAAAAGTTGTAGAGTTCTTAACTGTGACCCTTGGCAGCTGCTTCTTAAAAAATTCTTTTATTTCTTCATGGTCAGCAACACTGAAAGGCCTCGAGAGTGCAACAATACACCTCATGAAATCCAGGTCAAACTGAAGCTGGCGCTTGTCGTAAGTAGAATACTTTGGCTGGAAGAATGATGCAATTGATACAGCACTTTCTTCACGAAGTTTTTTTGAGTTTGAAGGACTTTGTAGACTGCCTGATCCTGAAAAAATATTATTATTTTCAGTCATTAGAAACATTTTATACATCTCAAATCTAAATAATTTATTTACATTTTTCATTATTTTATTTATCTCCTTGATAGGCATTCATTATTCGGTTGAGTAGGACAGTGGTACAATTGCAAAAATGGAATGTATTCCTGATTTTTCACTGTATATTAGGCATGAGTATTCTGCTCTTTTATGGTGGACCTGAAGGAAATTTATTGGAGAATTCAAATTATTGAACCTAGCCTAAACTATCTGTGTGTCTGTGGAACAGAAGAATTCTTTTAAAACAAATAGAAATTCATACTTAAAAAGTTCACTAATGAGGTACCTTTTAACTCAGTTCCAATGTTTACTCAAGAGGGGCTTTCTAGTTTAAAAGGTACCTTAGGCCCATTAGGGCCAAGTTTGGAGAATTGATGTGACTGAGCCCGGTTTTTTCAACATCTTTAAAGATAAATAGTTGGGAATTAGCAAAGTTCACTCCTTCAAAATGTGTCTAAAAACTGATTTCATTATGAACTCAATATTCTGTTTCATAAACCAATGTTTATTTAGTTTAGAGTTTTACTGTGGAACTTATTTTTAAGGCCTAAACTTGAATTAAGCTATCTCACCTCATGCGTGTTCAGGTGTTAAAATTGTTTATTTTGTTAATTTAAGAAGCAGCCAAAGTTTGCAATAAAAATGCTATGAACCCCATTACAAAACTAAATATGTAACAGCTTGATGGGCATTTTTAGATGCTGAATTAAAAAAAACTCAATTAAATATCCCTCTTTCATTTAGAACTTACTGAAATTTTGTAAAAATGAATCAATTCGAGTTGAGTTTTTAAAGTTTATTGATTGAATCATTTTTACTTGTATTAACTTTCTTCTTGTCCTTTCTTTAATGTGTACATTATCTTTTTGATAGGTATGCTGTAAAATCTTTCCTTTCACAGAAATAAATGCACAAAAATATTCTTATCAAAATTTTTTGGGATTTAAGACTTAAAATCAGCTTAAAAATAGTTTTCTTTCAAACAATATCTTTAAGCCAGAGGCTTATAAAAACCATGTTGAATTTTTTTACTTGAAATAAGTACCTTACTAAATAGGAATAAAATTTCTATAAACCCACACTGTAGCAATAAAATATTAGTATCTTACCTTTGTCACACTGATTTAACTTTTGTCCTGCTTCTAAAATATCAGCAGATTCAATTGCTGCTTGTCTTTTTCGAGAGGCTTTCTTTTCAAGTACTTCTGTTGCAATTTTCTTGTGTTTTGACTTGAGATGACCCCACAATGCAGCTGTTGAAAGATTTTTACGGCGTAGTGTCACATTAGTGCACAGTCTACATTTAGCTTTTAGGACACCATCAGCATCTGGCTCACAGTCTTCAAAATGCTCCCATAACTCTGATGCTCTAACATTAGTCTCTGTCATTTCTAAAGTTTTTGTTTGATGTTTAATATCTAACTAATGACAAGCACTCCCAAATCACTAGTAAAATATTTCATTTTAATCACATTTTGAAAACAAAAACAAAATGGAACAAAAAAAGGTCCTATCTAAAATTTAATCATTCATAGCAATATGCTTATATATATATATATATATATATATATATATATATTTATATATATATATAGATATATATATATATATATATATATATATATATATATATATATATAATTTTTAATATTAAAGTTGTAAATGTTCTAAATAATGCTTTTCTCTTAAATAATCATTATAGGTTAAAAACTACCAACATAAGTTTTCTTTATGAGTAAAAATATTAATTATTTTTAATGTTATGCCTAAAACTTTATGGCACAGATCACTGAATGCAAGATTGCCAACAAATGTTGATGATTTTATTTCAATTAAC